>NC_045436.1:83699517-83745837 GCF_002776525.5 Piliocolobus tephrosceles | reverse complement strand
GTGAAGAAACTCATTGGTAGCTTGATGGGGATGGCATTGAATCTATAAATAACCTTGGGCAGTATGGCCATTTTCACGATATTGATTCTTCCTATCCATAAGCATGGTATGTTCTTCCATTTGTTTGTGTCCTCTTTGATTTCACTGAGCAGTGGTTTGTAGTTCTCCTTGAAGAGGTCCTTTACATCCCTTGTAAGTTGGATTCCTAGGTATTTTATTCTCTTTGAAGCAATTGTGAATGGAAGTTCATTCCTGATTTGGCTCTCTGCTTGTCTGTTACTGGTGTACAGGAATGCTTGTGATTTTTGCAGGTTAATTTTGTATCCTGAGACTTTGCTGAAGTTGCTTATCAGCTTAAGAAGGTTTTGGGCTGAGACGATGGGGTTTTCTAAGTATACAATCATGTCATCTGCAAACAGGGACAATTTGACTTCTTCTTTTCCTAACTGAATACCCTTGATTTCTTTCTCTTGCCTGATTGCCCTAGCCAGAACTTCCAACACTATGTTGAATAGGAGTGGTGAGAGAGGGCATCCCTGTCTTGTGCCAGTTTTCAAAGGGAATTTTTCCAGTTTTTGCCCATTCAGTATGATATTGGCTGTGGGTTTGTCATAAATAGCGCTTATTATTTTGAGGTACGTTCCATCAATACCGAATTTATTGAGCGTTTTTAGCATGAAGGGCTGTTGAATTTTGTCCAAAGCCTTTTCTGCATCTATTGAGATAATCATGTGGTTCTTGTCTTTGGTTCTGTTTATATGCTGGATTACGTTTATTGATTTGTGAATGTTGAACCAGCCTTGCATCACGTATGTTTATTGAGGCACTATTCACAATAGCAAAGACTTGGAATCAACCCAAATGTCCATCAGTGACAGTTGGATTAAGAAAATGTGGCACATATACACCATGGAATACTATGCAGCCATAAAAAAGGATGAGTTTGCGTCCTTTGTAGGGACATGGATGCAGCTGGAAACCATCATTCTTAGCAAACTATCACAAGAAGAGAAAACCAAACACCGCATGTTCTCACTCATAGGTGGGAACTGAACAATGAGATCACCTGGACTCGGGAAGGGGAACATCACACACTGGGGCCTATCATGGGGAGGGGGGAGGGGGGAGGGATTGCATTGGGGAGTTATACCTGATATAAATGATGAATTGATGGGTGCTGACGAGTGGATGGGTGCAGCACACCAACATGGCACAGATATACATATGTAACAAACCTGCATGTTATGCACATGTACCCTAGAACTTAAAGTATAATAAAAAAATAAAAATAAATAAATAAATAAATAAACAAAAGTAAATTTCAGATGGATTTTAGTTTCTAATGTAAAAGGAAAACAAAATAAATTTTCTAGGGGATAGAAAAAATAAAATAAAATAAAATTCTTGCAAAAAAAAAAGAAAACCAGATAACTAGTTCATGAAGATAAGACTTATCTGAAAAGAAAAAACTTGAATGTTTGATTCTAGTTTTGTTGTTGTTGTTAAAAGTTGCAGACTTCACCAAGTAGTCTTTCAAAATATTACCAGAAAGCTTAGCATCACTTTTCTAAGGGAGCTAGAGTTTACTAATAGAAATTTGGGTTAAAAACCTGACTCTAGAAGAAATTTTCATATGAATTCCGCAATAAATAAATAGGGAATCAAAATCAAGATACACTCATTTTAAAAAGATTTTTAAGAAACAAATATTGTTAGATAGAAATAATACATTCTAGAATTTAAAAATACAGTAGTAAAATTATAGTTAACAATAATTTATTTGATATTTCAAAATAGTTAGAAGAAACATTATGTTTCCAATACAGAGAAAAGATAGACGTTTGAGGTGATGGATATTCCAAATACCCTACTTTGATTATTACACATCGTATACATATATCAAAATATCACAGGTACTCTAAAAATATGTACAACTATGATATTTCGACAGGTACCAAAGGAAAAGAGACAGGTGAATTAATTAGCTCATCAAATCTCCATACCATATAGTACAAATACAAGAATTCTTACAATAGCAAATTAATATTTCCTATTAGGTCAAATGCCTATTTCAAACCTCTCTGATTTCTTATTAAAATAATATTTGCAAGAAAAAACAAAACAATTATTATAAATGAAAGGTGTTGAATCAATTATTGGAAAAAGACCTAAAAATTTGAATTCAGCTTTCCAAAAAGTTCCAGTATATTGTTTCCTCCAAATTATCTTATTCTTGTCATCTTTATTAAGCCTCTTTAATTTATGCAGATTATGTTTAGAACACCCTGCTGCTTTCTCCTAGATGCTTATTGGACTATTCTTAGCTTACTTTGGAATTTATTAAATTCCTTTAATAAATCAGTTACTTTCATTTCATTTTGTTTTGTTCTTAATGCACGCATTTCTCTTATTAAATAATTGCATTCATTTCTCAATCCTGTTTTAATTCTTCATTATATAAAATAAAATGCATCCTGAAATATGGTAAATTTTATAGTGAGAGATTTTTGTAAGATTTGGTTCTAGATGGTTAGCTTTCTCCACAGAACTATGTAAGGACTCATTTTTCTTGCCTTTCTGGTTTTGGCCCATGCTTGGCTACGACAGCACAGGATAAAACAGTTCCATAATTTGAAAGTCACAGGTAAATAAAGGCACATAAAATAAATTTATTAAAGAGCTCATATTATTTCTTAGGATAGACAAGAACACCCTGATGCTAGGCTTTCCAGGATCAAAGCTCTTCAAAAAAGTGATGATAGTTGTTACAAAGTAAGTGTTGTATTCATGGCAATGAAACAACCCTTGGCAACCCTAGGACTTAATTGAATCAATGAAGAAGAGAATCTTCTCTTATATCAACATATCAAACTTCCCAAAACACATATACACACACACATAAACACATACACCAAGGCATACATACTTCTCCCTTTAGGAAGTGAAAGGGACCAGGACAGCAGGGACCAGGGCTGCAAAACAACTCCCGAACTAACTTAGGCAAACAATTCCAGGAATCTAGAAAGCAGAACAGACTGGGTGAGCAGACCGGGAAAACAAGCCCCTGATAAACGTCATCAGTGTTTCAAAATGTAACCGCCCTAGCCCTACCCTACCCCTACCCTGCAAGCCCCTGATAAACGTCATCAGTGTTTCAAAATGTAACCGAAATACCAGAAACGGCGGGAACCGATCATAACCAGCCAAATCACCTTGTTCAAATGTCAGCCAATCCTAAGTCTGATGTGTACAAAATCCCCTATAACTCTGTACCTGTTTACCCCTGACTATAAAAATGCTGTCTGGAGCCCAGTTAAGGAACTTTCCCGCTCGTCTCATGACTAGTGAGGAAGTTCCAGGTTCCAACCTGTAATAAAGATCCTTGCCGCTTGGCTTTGACTCTGGACTCTGGTGGTCTTCTCTGGGGAATAAACGGTCTGGGCATAACAGAAGCAAAACACAGTAAATGCTAGTCTATAGAGAAGGTGAAACTACCATATTGAAAAATGCAAACTATGTGAGTATAACATTATTATATTTTATTTTCATCTACAAAACCAAACAAAATATCTAGTAAACTTCTCACAGATTTCAAGAATAACAGAAATATCAGCCATGTGAACTCACTTTTGATTTTTTAATGAATTTCTTTGGTATCTTTATAGTGATTTTTGTTTGTGTTCCTTCCTTTTTTGTTTCAAACACCGATCTTTCTAAGTGACCTCTTACTCTAGCAGTCCTTAAAAACAAAACAATTGAAACAATGTGTCCTAAAATTCATACTTAGAAGCTATTGGAGATGTTGAGAAAAAGGGAAATATAGGTCATTCGATAGGCAGAATCACCACAGTATTTGATTGAGATGGAGCTCCAGTAACTTAGCAAGTCTTAATGAGCATGGTAATAAATGGTCCAGAAATAAAGCATTGTCATACATTTTTTATAAAAATAAATGTGCCATTAAAAGTTATCATTTGTCTTTCTGTGCCTGACTTATTTCACTTAACATAATGATCTCCAGTTCCATATATGTTACTGCAAATGACTAAATCTGATTCTATTTTATGGCTGAATAGAACAAAATTGTGTGTAACTACCACATTTTCTTTATGCATTCATCCGTTCATGGACACTTAGGTTACTTCCAAATCTTGGCTATTGTGAACAGAGCTGCAACAAATATAAGAGTGCAGATATTATTACTCTGATATACTGATTTCTTTTCTTTTGAGTATATACCCAGCAGTGGAACTGCTGGATTGCGTGGTAGCTCTATTTTCAGTTTTTTGAGAAACTTCCAAACTGTTCTCCATAGTGGTTGTTCTAATTTACATTCCCACCCACAGTTGACAAGGATTCCCTTTTCTCCACATCCTTGCCAACATCTGCTGTTGCCTGTCTTTTGGATAAAAGCCATTTTACCTGGAATAAAATGATATCTCATTGTAGCTTTGATTTGCCTTTATCTTTTCATACTTATTTGTGGGATCTAAAACTCAAAACAATCGAGTCCCTGGAGATAGAGAGTAGAAGGATGAATACCAGAGGCTGGGAAGGTTAATGTGGGAGAGGGAGGTAGGGATGGTACAAAAAGTAGTGAGAATTAGTGAATAAGGCATGATATTTTACAGCACAGCACGATGCCTGCAATCAATAATAATTTAATTGTACATTTAAAATAACTTTTTAAAGAGTATAACCGGATTGTTTATAACACAAAGGATAAATGATTGCGGGAATGGATACCCTATTTTCCATGATGTAATTATTAATACTACATATTGTACACCTGTGTCAAAACATTTTGTGTACCCCATATATTATACACCTGCTATGTACCCATAAAATTTAAAAAATCAAATTGTAGAAATATAGTTTGGTCTGATTTTATATGAAAAAAATATAATGTCAATTAATATACAAATTTTTATTCCTGAGTACTGAATCTCATTTTCATAGTTTGAACGAAAGCAGAGATTTTGAATGTTAATATTTATAGTAATAAATGTAGGCCTTGAGAGAATTCTTAAAGTAAATGAGTTTTAAAGTATGTTATGTTTCTAATATATTCAAAGGTTCAGAACAATGTATTTTTTTTGGAAAATATTGATTATAAATAAGATCACATGACAATCACATTTTTTAGAACTTGGTAATGATAATCATAATTCCATTTATTAATAACAATTTTAATATTATATAGAATGATAAAATATACAACAGTCTAATTAGAAGAAAATAAGCTTAAAATCATAGTTATTTTTGTATCTGGTTTATGTTAACTCTAATAAAATTCTTAAATTTCTAGCTATAGTATCAAACTTAATATATTTTATTAAGACATAATACAAGACACTATTATATTTTTGATTATTTCTAATAGCCAATCAATAATTTATTTATAGAGAGGAGATGTTAGACCTTTGAATTAAAAGTTTAGATTAGAGATTTGCATACAAAATCTCACTAGTGTAGTCCGGATGACTTATCAGAGCAAATTGGAAAAACAAGAAAAGACTTATGTCATCCTTTAATTCTACTTCATGAATCAACCAAATTTAGCATTGAAAACCAATGAATTTTAAAAATGAAAGAAATCTAGTATATTAGTAGGGGTCCTCCAGAGAAATAGAACCAACAAGATGTGTGTGTGTGTGCACATGTGTGTGTAAATTTAGGAATCGAACAGGTTTCACTGGAAGCTCTCAGGATACTTTCACCCACAAAATTAAAATATTACTGCCAAATATTAAGAAGTGGATTTTAGCCTTCTAAACAACAAATGTGCACTACCTTGCACAATCTTGAATGACAGAGAGCCCTGAAAAATGCTTCCTGACCCCTACATGACTCAGGGAATTATACCTAAAGAGAATAATAAGAACAATCATTGTAATAAATAGCTAAATATAGGCTTCTGTGATTCATATCCTGCTTACCAGGATGCTATTTGAAATTAGATGCTTTAGCTACTTCCCTGGAATAAAGAAATAAAGCCTAGGGCTCAATAGCAGCCAAGCTATAAACCAAGCATGTTATGACCAATATAATTGTTTTCAGTCACATCCACCTTGGGGAAGGGCACCCACACAGTGAAAGTATTCTGCCTGAGGGACAATGATGTCTGCATCATGAAAAGGGCATTTAGCATCATCTCTTCCATCATTGTCTCCTGTGCCCTATTAATTTTTTTCAAACTGTTTTTAGGAAGACAGCTAGCTATTGGTACTTAACTTTATTACTGAATATTGAAAATGCCAGGATATTTTAAGGTAAGATGTTTACACACACAGACACACATATACACACACACACATATATACACACATATACACGCAAACGCCTTTTTTCAGTTTATCTAAAACCTGAGATCATCTAAAGTAGGTACATTTCAGGATATTCATTTTAGTAGGGAGTAGGCATGAACATTTACACCAGGGATACACCAAAAATATGACACTGCTTCCTCCCTCAAGCAACTCTCATTCTAACAATGAAGATAAGACTAATAGTAGTCACTGAATGCTTGTTCCTAACTTGCCCTGCAATAATTTATTTGTTTTTCTATACCAAATATGTGTTCTAAGTATTACTCTCACTCCCATTTTAATGAATGGGGAAGCAAAAAACATAAAGAGATTAAGCTAAGTGTCACATCTAGATTCAGGGGACTCTGATTTTGGAAAAGATTACTTAAATATTCTGTGATACTCTCTGTGATCTACGAGGGGAAAAATAGAAATAGAACATTACTTTAGGGAGAAGAAAGACTTGTAAACATGTTTGTTTCCATAGAAATATTAACTGTTGGCCTGGCGCAGTGACTCACTCCTGTAATCCCAGCCCTTTGAGAGGCCAAGGCAGGTGGCTCACTTGAGGCCAGGAGTTTGAGACCAGCCTGGCCAACATGGCAAAACACTGTCTTTACTAAAATTACAAAAAATAGCCGGGTGTGGTGGCACACACCTGTAGTCCCAGGTGCTTGGGCACCAGAATCTCTTGAACCCAGGAGGCGGAGGTTGCAGTGAGCTGAGAGTGTGCCACTGAACTACAGACTGGGCAACAGAGCAAGACTCCATCTCAAAGAAGAAAAAACAAAGAAATATTTAGTGTCAAAACATACACATGAGTAGGGTAGGCAATATTCAGTTAATGAGCCCAAATAAGATTGGAAATTGAAGGCATCATTTTCTTTTCTTGGTGATACCATAATGATTTGTTCATATTGTTAGTTTTTGTGTCCTCTGTTGCACTTTCAACATGCCTGTACTATCGCACACTGTATACATCATAATTGATTTGTTTACAAGTTTTGTTTTCTCCATGAGACAATAATTTCTCCCAGAGCAGAAACTGAGTTTCTTTCATGATTGAATATTTAGCACTCAGCTTTACAAGTGCAAAATAAATGTTTATGTATAAGAGAATTCACATTAAAAATACTTGTTTCCATTGGATGTAAAAATTTTAACCCTCAAGAAAGACATTTGTAAACCAACATGTATTCTGCTACCTTGATTCCAAATAGAGTCATTTAACATAGGAACAAAAAGCAATTTATAAAACTTTTGCTAAATTTAAATATCTAAATTCTATATACCTTCAAACATGAGTTGGAGGCACTAAAATCAACAATTTCAATGTTTTCATTACAACATTCCTTCTGTAATATATGTATCACACTCCTCAAAATCCTACCGGAAATCATTGAAAATGCATAAAGCATCCATCTCCCCTTTACGTTTGAGAAGCCTATTTACTTTCTTCTCTCTATTATATCTGCTCAACTTTATGTCTATTTACAACATATTTGTTAATTATTATGGAGCACCTGCTATTATTTAGCTTCACATTTCTTTCTTTTGTTTTTTTTAATTGTACTTTAAGTTCTGGGATACATGTGCAGGACGTGCAGTTTTGTTACATAGGTAAACACGTACCATGGTGGATTGCTGCACCCATCCAACCATCATCTACATTAGGTATTTCTTCTAATGCTATTCCTCCCCTAGCCCCCTGTCCCCGGACAGGCCCCAGTGTGTGATGTTCCCTTCCCTGTATCCATGTGTTCTCATTGTTCAACTCCCACTTATGAGTGAGAACATGCGGTGTTTGGTTTTCTGTTCTTGTGTTAGTTTACTGAGAATGATGGTTTCCAGCATCATCTATGTCCCTGCAAAGGACATGAACTCATCCTTTTTATGGCTGCATAGTATTCCATGGTGTATATGTGCCACATTTTCTTTATCCAGTGTATCACTGATGGGTTTTTGGGTTGGTTCCAAGTCTTTGCTATTGTGAATAGTGGCACAATAAACATACGTGTACAGGTGTCTTTATAGTAGAATGATTTATAATCCTTTGGGTTTATACTGGGTATATACCCAGTAATGGGATTGCTGGGTCAAATGGTATGTCTAGTTCTAGATCCTTGAGAAATCACCACACTGTCTTCCACAATGGTTAAACTAACTCACAATCCCACCAACAGTGTAAAAGCATTCCTATTTTTTCCACTTCCTCCCCAGATCTGTTGTTTCTTGACTTTTTAATGATTGCCATTCTAACTGGTGTGAGATGATATCTCACTGTGGTTTTGATTTGCATTTCTCTGATAACCAGTGATGATGAGCTTTTTTTCGTATGTTTGTTGACTGCATAAATGTCTTCTTTTGAGAAGTGTCTGTTCATATCCTTCACCCACTTTTTGAATTTTTTTTCTTGTAAATTTGTTTGAGTTTTTTGTAGATTCTGGATATTAGCCCTTCGTCAGATGAATAGATTGCAATGATTTTCTCCCATTCTGTAGGTTGCCTGTTCACCCTGATGATAATTTCTTTTGCTGTGCAGAAATCTTTAGTTTAATTAGACCCCATTTTTCTATTTTGGTTTTTGTTGCCATTGCCTTTGGTGTTTTAGATATGAAGTCTTTTCCCATGCCTATGCCCTGAATAGTATTACCTGGGTTTTCTTCTAGGGTTTTTATGGTTTTAGGTCTTACGTTTAAGTCTTTAATCCATGTTGAGTTAATTTTAGTATAAGGTGTAAGGAAGGGATCCAGTTTCAGCTTTCTGCATATGGCCATCCAGTTTTCCCAACACTATTAAATAGGAAAACTTTTCCCCATTGTTTTTTTTTTTTTTTTTTGGTCAGGTTTGTCAAAGATCTGATGGTTGTAGATGCGTGGTGTTATTTCTGAGGCCTCTGTTCTGTTCCACTGGTCACATTTCTAGAAGACATAAATAAAACAAATTACAACTTAATATTACAGATACCATAATGGAAATAAACAAAAGGTGCTATTGAAATATTGCCTGATCCCCAAGAGTAGGAGAAAAAGCAGCCCAGTTTAGTTGTAGTAAATTGATGGTAAAATGGGTTGAGAAAAATGTCAGAAAGGTAGAAAGACAGGCAGGCTAGGAACTTCCCCACTGTGGCAAGAAGTTTGTATTTTAGTCTACATACAAAGGAAAGACTTTGGACATCTCTGGCCATTGTTGATGCAATCTTATTGCATTTTTATGATCTCTTTGCTATAGAGAGTAGAACTGTAATAGGAAGCATGAATTTAGCATGGATTTTCACAAGATAAATAATCAACTATATTTCTTTATCTCCATGGAAATTACCCAGATTTGCACCCAGAAACACATTCTAAATAATATTGTTCATCACAAAATATAAGAGCTGTATAAAAGTTGTAAAAAACCTACTTTGAGTGAGTTAACCTTAATAGTATGTACAATTTCAAACAAGAAACACAATTTCTAACAATAGAAAAGCATATGCCTATAGGGTAATGGATATTTTTGTGAAAAGTAAGTTTATTTCAAGGAGAATGGCATGGAGGCTACTGGAACCATTCAGATAGGTGTGACAATGAAGGATATTTAGAAAATTTAAACAGGAATTCTTGATTGATTTAATGTGAAGCCCAAGGAACCCCACATTACATCCAGTGAACCAGGTAAATGTGGGCACACCATTCATGGAGATGGAAAATTCAAGATGAGGTTCCTGTAGAAACATGGGTTCATTTTCACACTCATATGTAAATAACTGAAGAAATTTGTCTGGGAGTTAGCAATAAGTTTGGGACCAGGATTATAGGTTGCTGAGTCATAAAATAGCAAGAAGATGAAAAGAAATACACTTAAATAATAGAAGCTATTGGGAATGTCAAAATGTAAGGGCTTAAAGATAGGACAAAGGGACACCAATATTTTGTGAAAGGGACAATGGCAACAGATTATATAAAACTTGGCAAAACAGATGAGTGTAGGCTAAAAGCAGACTATTAGTGGAGTGTGAGCCCCAGATGATATACAATTTCTAGCACAATTTAAGTGAAATCATTTCAATAATACGTATATTAATTACATTTTTACATATGATTTTCAAGGGCTATATCCTATTAAGAAACTATTTGCAGTAGCCATTATAAATTTAAAATATTTTAAAAATACATCAAGCAATATTACCTCATCACAATGGTAAATTTGGCTACCATTTTCTAATTGATTACATTTGCTATTTAAAACATCTATTTTTAATATTTGCTTACTGGGTCAAAATAAAACAAACAAGAACAGATATTTGAAAGTAGAGTTGCCAAAAAGTACATCTGTTTTAGGGTGGGGGCGGGGGGCACAGATAATTCACTTGTATTTTGATTAGCAAAACCTTTCAAAATTTAATTTTCTTCAAATAGTAGAACATATACTTTCAGAGCAAATGTCTCTGATGAAGTAATGAACATGTTACTTCCCAGATGGGTTTCAACAAAACACAGAATACACTTTTTTTTCAGTCAGTAGATGAAAACACAGTAAAATAAAACTCAAGGGTTCATTTACTGAATTAAAATTAAGATAATCTGCAACCATGACAGCAACAGTGACTTTTGCTATCCTAAAATTACAAAGTTGGGAAGTTGTAGAGCTCTTTTGAGTAATAAGCCAAAGATTTGTCTATTCAATAAAAGTCCCCATATGAACTCAAAACACATAGTTTTAAAATATATAAAAAATATATATTTTTAAATATATCAAAATTTAGTAATTTGGTAACAGTCTATATTAAATACTAGTTAAAGTTCATTATTTTGAATAATACATATTTCTAGAGCTCTCACTCTCTCTCTCTTCTGTCGGTCTCTATATCTATACCTATGTATGTATCTATATATATTTATATATAAAGAGATAAATAGATATACACATTCACATAATCCTTCCTTCTTGAAGCAGATACATTTATTACATTATTTATATTTACACATATTGAATGCAAGTTGAAAATAATTGTCACCTTCAGAAGAGAGAATTTTAAAAGATACACACAGATTAATGCTAAACTGAAATAAAACATAAATGATGATCCTCACTTATGTTATTCGCAATCTTTTATTCTAAGCTTTACAAGAACTTTTAAAAATCACCTGAAAAAAAGAGCTCCTTTGGGTTTTTGTAGTTAGTTACTCCTGCTTCCTTAATTTCCATTATAGATTTAAGTAAAATGTGAATTGACCTGAAGGTAGGGAACTGAAATTTAAAAAGAAAGAAAAAAAGAAAACTGAAAAATTGAATTTTGAATAATCAATATATACTTGATATTGTTTGTTATCTAGAGGGAAATGATTTAATTTCTCTTTTTCCATCCCTACTTCCCAGGGAAACTTAGGTAATTAGTAAATTATCTAGAAATTTTTCCAAACTTCCTGATTTAACTCTTTTGATTATAATTATATTCACAAATACTACTTTTGGAAACAATAACTATCAAAGCATAAAGCCAGGAGTTGTTACAGAAAAGACTGACATGCACTGTTTTTATTTTTTATATTGACCAAATCTGTCACTTGAATGACAGATTTTAAAAACATGCACTTCAATAATAATTCGATTGTCACAATATTTTATTCAACAGTTACACCCTATCTCCCTTAAATAAACAAAATTTTAAAGCAAAAATGTGATCTAGAAAGTAGCTAAGTCAATTAATTATACAGCAGAAAGGACAGGTACTTAAAGACATAGCTAAACGTCTTTTTGGCTGTCACTTAATTCAAATTATCTCTACCTATGCCCCCAAATATCCCCAATTATGCAACGTAAAGCAATTGTGAAATATGATGCACATAAAAATGCATTGAATCAAAGTTAATCACTACTGTCTCATTTTCCTTTTAAAAAATTGAGGTGACTTCCATTTGCAGTTCTGACAGAATAGCTTGTAGAATACCAAAACTCCATCACGAACTAGAAAGCAAGATTTTTTAAAAAAAGATTTAAACAGTTCAAGAACTTCTGAAGTAGCCAGAACTTGAGTATATAGAGAATGTTTAGTAAGATAAAAGTAACAATCAGAAAATTGCCCAAGTCAGGTAGAGATGAAGGCTGCAAGCTGATAAAGGCAAGACACCTAGCAGAGATTTTGTCAAATTTATGGGCCTGAAAAATATAAATTAAAAATCAGAGTTCCTAAGGGTAACAAAACTGGTAGAGATACAATCTCTGAGAAAAGCGAGATTAAGGGAAGAGACTCAGAGGATTTTTCTCTCCAAGTATGTGCCAAATTCTTAAACTGCTCATAGTAAGAAACTAAGAAGGTACGCAGAAAGAATCATTTAAAAATGGCATTTAATATCACTTCTTGGTATTGAGGAAACAAAAATTGAGGTTCAAGATGTTGCAAATATTAGGCATCTTAGAAGGTACCTGATCATTTACACTGGAAGTCCTGGAGGGTCATAGGAGTGAGGGCAAACACAGGAAGGCCATCCCTGTTGAAAACTTCAAACTAGCCTTTTGTCTGATAACTTTCTGACTCCATATACTTAATCAAGCCTCCTGTCCATCAGAAGATAAGGTGAGTAAACACTGGGTGAAGCCAACACCATCTGGAGCCTCTAAAATTATTCATATATGTTATCTGGCATTCTTACAAAGTGGGGAATGGCCAAGATGGCTGACTAGGAGCAGCTTAGGTGCATGGTTCTCATGGAGAGGAAGCAAAATGGTGAGTAACTACAGCACCTTCAAAAGAAACATCCAGGTACTCACATTGGTACTAATCAAGGAAACAACTCCACCCATGGAGAACTGAGGAAAGCAAGGCAGGATAATGGCTCACACGGAGCCAGGGAACCTCTCCCACCCAGGGAAGTGGTGAGTGAATGCATGACCCCAGGAAACCATGCTTCTCCCATGGATCTTTGCAACCCTCGGATCAGGAGATCCCACTCATGAATGCACTCCATCAGGGCCTTCAGTTTGACACACAAAGCTATGTGGAGTCTCTGCTAAGCAGCTGCTTAGATGCTCACAGAGACCCAGGAACTTCAGATACTCTGGATTTCTGGGCATCCCAGCAAAAGTAACTGCAACCTAAACAAAGCAAGAGGTTAGACCCCTGTGTGTACCCCTAGGAAAGTTGCTAAATTCAGAGAGCTGAGCAGTGACAGTCTGTGGGTTCCACTTCCATGGCACCTCACAGGGTAAGATACCCTGGCTTGGAATTCCAGCCAGCCATCAGTAGCAGTAGCAGTGCTGCACCTTCCTGGGATGGAGCTCCTTGTGGGAGGGGCAAGCTACCATCTTTGCTGTTGGGCAATTTAGCCATTCCAGCCTGCGGACTTTGAAAAGCCCAAGTCAACCAAGCAGAAGCAGTACCCCAGTACAGCACAGCTGCTCTATGAAAGTGTGGCCCGGTTGCTTCTTTAAGCAGGTTCCCAATCCCATTCTGCCCTGGGCAAGACCTCCCAAGGGGGGCCTCCAGCCACCACCACCAGTGTTCTCTGGCCTACAGAGGTTGGAGAAGTCCCATGCGCAGAGCTCCCAGAGGGAGGGGCAGGCCTCCATCTTTGCTGTTTGAATGACTTAGCAGTTCCAACCTTAGTCTCAAAATAAAGGGATGGAGGAAAAATCTACCAAGCAAATGGAAAACAGAAGACAAAAACAAAAACAAAAACAAAAAAACAGTGGTTGCAATCCTAGTTTCTGACAAAACAGATTTTAAACCAACAAAAAGTATAAAAGACAAAGAAGGGCATTACACAATGCTAAAGGGTTCAATTCAAGAAGAAGATCTAACTATCCTAAATATATATAAACCCAACACAGGAGTACCCAAATTCATAAAGCAAATTCCTAGAGACCTTCAAACAGACTTAGACTCCCACACAATAATAGTGGGAGACTTTAACACCCCACTGAAAATATTAGATGAATCATTGAGACAGAAAATTAACAAAGATATTCAGGTCCTGAACTCAGCACTGGATCAAATGAACCTGATAGGTATCTACAGAACTCTCCACCCCAAAAAAAAAAAACAATAGAATATACATTCTTCTCATTGGCACATAGCACTTACTTTAAAATTGATCACATAATTGGAAGTAAAACACTCCTCAGCAAATGCAAAATAATTGAAATCATAACAGTCTCTCTCAGAACACAGTGTAATTCAATTAGAAATTAAGACTTAGAAATTCACTTAAAACCATTACATAGAAATCGAATAACCTGCTCCTGAATTACTTTTGGGTAAATAATGAAATTAAGGTAGAAATCAAGTAATTCTTTGAAACTAATGAGGATGAAGATACAATATAATAAATCTCTGGGACACAGCTAAGGTAGTGTTAAGAGGGAATTATAGCACTAAAGCCCATATCAAAAAGTTAGAAAGATTTCAAGTTAACAACCTAACATCACAAGTAAAAGAACTAGAGAACCAAAAGCAAATAAGTACAAAAGCTAGCAGAAGGCAATAAATGACCAAAATCAGAGCTGAACTGAAGGAGATTGAGACACAAAAACCCATTCAAAAGATCAACTCGTCTAGAAGATGGAAAAAAATAGGTAGACTACTTGCTCAAATAATAAAGAGGAAAAGAGAGAAAATTAAAATAAACACAATTAGAAATGACAAGAGGGACATTACCACTGACCCCATAGAAACACAAACAACCATCAGAGAATAGTATGAACACTTCTATGCACATAAACTAGAAAATCTAGGAGAAATGGATGAATTCCTAGACACATTCACCCTTCCAAGACTGAGCCAGAAAGAAACTGAATCACTGAACACAACAATAATGTGTTCTGAAATTGAGTCAGTAACAAATAGCCCATCAATCTAAAAAACCCAGGACCAGATGAATTCACAACTGAATTCTACCAGATGTACAAAGAAGAGCTGGTAGCATTCCTACTGAAACTCTTCCAAAAAATTGAGGAGAAGAGGCTCCTTCCTAACTCATTCTATGAGGCTACCATCATCTTGATACCAAAACCTGGCAGAGGTACAACTGAAAAAGAAAGTTTCAGGCCAATCTCCTTGATGAACATCGATGCAAAAATCCTCAACAAAATTCTGACAAACCAAATCCAGCTGCACTTTAAAAAGCTTATCCACCATGATCAAGGAGGCTTCATTCCCAGATGCAAGATTGGCTCAACATATGCAAATCAATAAATGTGATGCATCACATAAATAGAAATAAAGACAGAAACACCTAATAGCTCAATAGATGCAGAAGGGGCTTTTGATAAAATTCACCATCAATTTATGTTAAAAGCTCTAAATAAACTAGGTATTGAAGAAATATACCTCAAAATAAGAGTCACATATGACAAACTCACAGCCAGCATCATACCAAGTGGGCAAAAGCTGGAAGCATTCCCCTTGAAAACCAGCACAAGAAAAGGAGGCTCTCCCTCACCACTCCTATTAAACATAATATTGTAAGTTCTGGCCAGGGCAACCTAGCAAGAGAAATAAAGTGCATCCAAAAAGAAAGAGAGTAAGTCAAACTATCCCAGTTTACAGATGACACGATGCTATATCTAGAAAACCCTATTGTCTCAGCCCAAAAGCTTCTTCAGCTGATAAACAGCTTCAACAAAATCTAGGATGCAAAATTAATGTGCAAAAATTACTAGCATTCCTATATACCAATAACAGTCAAGCTGAGCCAAATCAGGACGAACTCCTATTGACAATTGCCACATAAAAGATAAAAATACCTAGGAGTACACTAGCTATGCAGGTGACAGGTCTCTACAGTGAGAACTATAAACCTCTGCTCAAGAAAATTAGAGAAGACACAAACAAATGGAAAAGTATTCCATGCTCATGGATAGGAAGAATCAATATTGTGAAAATGGCCATACTGCCCAAAGGAATTTGTAGATTCAATGCTATGCCTATTAAACTACCATTGACATTCTTCACAAAACTAGAGAAAACTATTTTAAAATGTATATGGAACCAAAAATGTATATGGAACCAAAAGAGAATAGCCGAGGCAATCCTAAGCAAAAAGAACTGGTGATGTCATGCTACCTCACTTCAAACTACACTACAGGGCTACAGTAACCAAAACAGCATGGTACTGGAACAAGAACAGACATAGACCAATGGAACAGAATAGAGAACCCAGAAATAAGACCACACACTTATGACTATCTGATCTTTGACAAAAATGACAAGAAACAAGCAATGGGGAATGGATTCCCTATTCACTAAATGGTACTGGGATAACTGGCTAGCCATATGCAGAAGATGGAAACTGAATCCCTTACTTACACCATAAAAAATTAATTCAGGATGGATTGAAGACTTAAATATAAACCCCAAAACTATAAAAACCCCAGAGGACCACCTAGGCAATACCATTCAGAACATAGGCATGGGCAAAGATTTCATAACCAAGATGCCAAAAGCAATTGCAGCAAAAGTAAAAATGGACAAATGGGATCTAATTAAAGATATTTTACACAGCGAAAGAAACTATCAACAGAGTAAACAGACAACCTACAGAATGGGAGAAAATTTTGCAAATTATACATCTGACAGAAGTCTAATATCTAGCATCGATAAGAAATTTAAACAAATTTACAAGAAGAAAACCCAAACAACCCCATAAAAAAGTGGGCAAAGGACATGAGCAGAAACTTTCTTTTCTTTTCTTTTTTTTTTTTTTTTTTTGAGACAGAGTCTCACTCTGTCGCCCAGCCTGGAGTGCAGTGGCCGGATCTCAGCTCACTGCAAGCTCTGCCTCCCGGGTTTACGCCATTCTCCTGCCTCAGCCTCCCGAGTAGCTGGGACTACAGGCGCCCGCCACCTCGCCCAGCTAGGTTTTTATATTTTTTAGTAGAGACGGGGTTTCACCGGGTTAGCCAGGATGGTCTCGATCTCCTGACCTCGTGATCCGCCCGTCTCGGCCTCCCAAAGTGCTGGGATTACAGGCTTGAGCCACCGCGCCCGGCCAGAGCAGAAACTTTCAAAAGAAGACATACATGCAGCCAACAATCATATGAAAAAAAGCTCAACATCCCTCATTCTTAGAGAAATGCAAATTAAAACCACAATGAGATACCATTTTATAGCAGTTAGAATATCTATTATTAAAAAGTCAAAACTAATGGATGCTGGCATGGTTTTGGAGAAAAAGGAATGTTTATACACTGTTAGTGGAAGTGTAAATTAGTTCAACCATTGTGGAAGACTGTGTGTCAATTCCCCAAAGACCTACAGACAGAAATACCATTTGACCCAGCAACCCCATTACTGGGCATATATCCAAAGAATATAAATTATTCTGCCAAAAAGACACATGCATGCAAATGTTCATTGCAGCACTATTCACAATAGCAAAGACATGGAGTCAACCTAAATGCCCATCAATGATAGACTGGATAAAGAAAATGTGGTACATATACACCATGGAATACTAGGAAGCCATTATCAAATGAGATTATGTCCTTTGCAGGAACATGGATGGAGCTGAGTCGATTATCCATAGCAAATTAACACAGGAACAGAAAACCAAATACTGCATGTTCTGTCTTGTAAGTGGGACCTAAAGGATGAGAACACATGGACACATAGAGGGGAACAACACACACTGGGGCCTTTTGGAGGGTGGAAGGTAGGAGGAGGGAGAGGATCAGCAAAAATAATTAATGGGTACTAGGCTTAATATCTAGGTGATGAGATAATCTGTACAACAAACCCTCATGACACAAGTTTACCTATGTAACAAACCTGAGCTTGTACCCTTGAACTTAAAAGTTAAAAGAAAAAAATACTTTTAAAAAAGAAATATATACAAATTGGGAAAGAATAAATAAGACTGTCTGCATTTACAGGTGACATAGTTGTTTCTATAGGAAATCCTAAATAATTACCAATCAAAACACAAAAACTCCTAGGACTAATTAATAAGTGATTATAGCATAGATGCAGGATACAAGACTGATATTCAAAAATGAATAGTTTTCCTGTACACCAATAATGAACAAATCAAGTTTGAAATTAAAAAATAATCATGATATCATTCATATTAGCACCCCCAAAATCAAATACTTCAGCATTAGTTTACCAAAATATATTAATACAAGATCTATATGAAAAAAATAAACTCAGACGAAAAATTTCAAGTATCGAAACAAATTGAGAACCCCACCATGTATATAGATATGAAGATTCAATATTGTCAATATGTTAATTCTTTCCACCTTGACCTACAGAATCAAAACAAACTCAATCAAAATGTCAGCAAATTGCTTTGGAAATATTAACAAACTGACTCTAAACTGTATATGGATAGACAAAAGACCCAGAATAGTGAGCACAATATTGATAGATAAAAACAAAGTCAGAGGATACCTATTAGAATGGCAATTATCAAAAGAACAAGAGATAGCTGGTATAGTTTTGATCTGTATCTCACCCAAATCTCATGTCGAATAGCAGTCCCCTAGTGGAGGTGACTGGATCGTGAGGGCAAGTTTTCTGCTTGGTATTGTGTCACAACAGTGAGTGAATTCTCACAAAATCAGGTTGTTTAAAAGTGCGTAGCACATCCCTCCTCTTCTTGGTCCTGCCCTCCCTTTGTAAGACACCTGCTTGCAAGTTTGCCTTCTGCAAACTTGAATAAAACTTTCCTGAGGCCTTCCCAGAAGCAGAAGCTGCTATGCTCCCTGTATAGCCTGCAGAACTGTGAGTTAATTAAACCTCTTTTCTTTATAAATTACTCAATCTCAGGTATTTCTTTATAGCAATGTGGAAATGGACTAATACAATAGTGTTAGCAAAGGTGTGGAGAAAGGGAACTTTTGGACATGTTAGAGGGAATGTATATTAGTATAGCCATTAGAGAAAGCAGCCTGGAGGTTCCTCAAAAAAATTAAATATAGAACTACCATATGAACCAACAAACCCAGTTCTTGGTGTGTATCCAAAGGAAATGAAATCAGTATCTCAAAGTGATGTGTGCATGCCCATGTTCATTGCAGCACTATTCACAATAGCTGAGGTGAGGAACTTCTAGGGTACAAATATGTTCTTTAAAAAAATATGGGTGCTAAATTTTCAAAAATTTACAAATCTGTATACTTACAATATGTGTGCTTTCTATATTTTTTATATCTCAATAAACTATCAAAAAACAAATTGAATCATGTCACTTTACCTTCTATCAAATTTTCCAATACATTTATAAAGCATGAAAATAAGACTAACATAAAATAACATTTAAAATAAGCCACAGATTCTAAAGGCAGAATCTAAGGCAGAAAGCTGAGTGGAGTAAAAATAATCGTCGAACATTTCCTTAAATCATTTTTGTAATCACTAATATACTTCAATCCTCAGAGTTGAAAATCCAAGAAATACAAAGAATAAGTTCTATTTTCATGGTTGTCACTTATGTTTATCTGCATTTAGTTTTAGTGTGTGTGTATAAGAGGGTGATTAAATGCACTTTGATGCAATTCCACTCTATTTATTCTAGATTATTGTTCATGTTAAGAAACTTAACTACAGAGTAAAATACTTTATATAAGTAATTGTAATTCTAGATTTAAGGACCACTTATTCCTATTGCTGTTTAGTGTTCCATTGTGTAAATATATTAAAATGTATTTATCCACTTTAATTTGAAGGGCCTTGGCACTCATTTGCTTTGAACTTTATGGTACTTTTTTTTTTGGGAAACCTATACATATATATTCTATTAGGTATACATCTATCAAATTTTGTATTTAAGTATTTAATGAATTGTCAATTTCAATGAGCCTAGGAAAGTTTTTCAAAACAATGAATACAACTTTTGTTTAAGAATGAACTTCACATGCAAAAATCTTATTAAACTTTTACATATCTAGTGAAGTTTTGCAAAAACCCCACAAACTCAACATAGGCACAGATTAACTCATGATTTTTCCAACTCTTCTTTTAAAACTCAGTTCTTTTCCACATTCCATTGACTTAGAGAGCAGTAGCAGCATTTATATTATTATGACATCAGAAACCTATGCACGGCCATTGTTACCTCCCTTTTCATTCTCCTCATATCTAGTCCAAAACCCATTCCTATTGTACATGGTATTAGCCTGTTCTCACATTGCTATCAAGAAATATCTGAAACTGGGTAATTTATAAAGAAAAGAGGTTCAATTGGTTCATGATTCTGTACAGGAAGCGTGATGTATGAGAAGCATGATTCTGGCATCTGCTCAGCTTCTGGGGAGGCCTCAGGAAACCTGCAATCATGGCAGAAAGTGAAGGGAGAGCAGACTTATCACAAGGTGAAAGTAGAAGCAATAAAGGAGGGGAGGTGCTGTACACTTTTTAAACAACCAGATCTCATAATAACATACTCACTATCATGAGAACAGCACAAAGGGGATGGTGCTAAACATTAATGCAAAACCACCTCCATGATCCCCTCACCTCCCACTAGGCCCTACTTCCAAAATTACAACTAAACAGATCTGTGGGGTCACAGATCCAAATCATATCATTAACCAAAAGTATCTGAGATAAGTCCCAATCAATTCAGAAAGTGTATTAGGCCAAGGTTGAAGTCACACCCATGACAAAGCCTCAGGAGGTCCTGAGTACATGTGCTCGAAGTGGTGAGGGTACAGCTTCATCTTAGAGATTTATTTTTTTGAAACAGGGTCTTGTTCTGTCACCCAGGCTAGAGTGCAATGGCATGATCTTGGCTCACTGCAGCCTCAACCTCCCAGGCTCAAGTGATCCTGCTACCTCAGCCTTCCGAGTAACTGGGGCTATAGGACCACACCACGATGCCCGGCTAATTTTTGTATTTTTAGTAGATATGGGGTCTTGTAATGTTGTCCAAGCTGATCTTTAACTTCTGGGCTCAAGCAATCCTCCTGCCTTGGCCTTTCAAATATGTGTAAGATGTACATTCATTCAGTCTGGAAAGGTAGGACAACTCAAAGCAGGGAGTTGGGGGGTGGTTCTGTGTCATAGATAGATTTAAATATTTTCTGATTTGCAGTTGCCTCTAAGAGTTATTATCAGTAGAACGGAATATCTGGGTTATAATTACGGGTTGTGCAGACCAAGGTGTTATCACGCAGATGAAGCCGCTAGGTAGCAGGCTTCAGAGAGAATAGATTGTAAATATTTCTTATCAGACTTAAAGAGTCTCTTCTATCAATGATTTAGTGATTCCAAAATTAAGAAGTGTATAATGAGGCATATCTTCTTTCCTCTTCCCATCATGGCCTGAACTAGTTTTTCGGGTTAACTTTGGAATGCCTTTGGCCAAGAGGAGGGGTTGATTCAGATGCCCTGGAGGTCGTAGTAATTTGTTTTTGGTTTACACGATTAATTTTATACCATAAATATCTCTCAAATCTATTCAATCCTCTTAATCATTTCTGACACCTCTTTGCTACAAATCTCCTTACTTACTGCCAAGTGTTCTAACTAATCTATTCATCTGTTTCCTTGCCTAGCTCCAGTCTATTGATCCCGAAGAAGTTAATGGAGGAAAATCTTTTGAAATAGAAACATGATTATGTTATAAGCACACATACACATACACACACATTTAAATGCCTTCTTTTTATTAACATAAAACCTCCCTAACAGAGTCAATAAAACCCTACATAATTTGAACATTTTTCTCCATCATCTTCCTATAAGCTTCCTTTCTACTCCTTTCATTCTGCCCAAAACATTTCGACATTATTTCATTCAGTTGGAAGTACCCTACTCCCTTTGGTAAAAGGAAGTACTTCCTCTTTCTTATCCCTGGAACATGCGTTTCCACTTTACCACCAGTCGCTTTTTTACCCCTAGTTTCAGCTCAAGAGTATCTTTCTCAGGGATATCTTTTCTGACAGTTCTTAATATGTGTTAAGTAAGGGTCATTCAACAACAGTTCAGAATATATTTTAACTTAACATTTGTTTCAGTGAATTTTTAATATATAAAAGGCCTTCCCACTAAATAGTAAAGATAATAGGAGTTTTAAAAATTTTACATCAATTGCCTGGCACATGTATTATTTGTTGAATTTATTAAAGAATGAATGAATGACTGAATTAATAATTAACAATAATACCTGTATTTTGTTTCTGAGTTTGACAATCAATTACTTTTTGAACTTCGCAGTGCCGTTATAAGCAAAAGTTTTTACAAACCTATCTTTTAGAATATTAAAATCATTACAAAATTTTACATTGACATTAAAAAAAGAACATTATATGTAGATACATACACACCACACACACACACACATATATATATATATACACACACACATACATACACACACACACACAGAAAGAGAGAGAGAGAAAGATTTGGAATCTATTAATATTTTAGGTGTAAATAAAATGATAGTGAATATCTTCTTTATGAACTCTGAATTCGACCTACTCCTAAAATTCAATTATTTTAATTCAATTTTCTAATAAAAGGAATTTCAGGTTTTCACAAAGAGTGAAGAATTTTATTACTTCCAATCATAGACCTTAATGAATTGCCATTTTGAAAATGAAGAATATTAGCTTATATTCAATCTGAAATAATTAAATACTTATAGAATACCTGAATTCTGCCAATTACTTTTATCCAGATAGTTTTGAGACATATTATGGAATTTTATAATTTGCAAGATTTGTGGAAAAGATTGAGGCATCATTGTGTGGTAGAGATTAATATTCAATTACCGTTTTTTAATCATATGAGCTCCTAGGAAAGGATGAACATATCAGAAAATATAAGATTCATTGTGCCTTTAAGAAGTTTATAATGATTTGGTAATTCAAAAATTACACATGAAAACATTAGAAAAACAATAAATAGATCACATAATTTTGTTAATTTATATGAGACTAACACTGTAAATAAAAATTTTGGAAAACTTGAATGGACTGATTTTATTGAAGAATTTCCTACTCTGGAAAGAAGGCTTGGGTTAAACCTGAGGAAAATAACATTTGAATAAAGAGAGGAGAGATGGGAGAATGAAGTCAGCTCTCTCCAAGAGGGCTTTACTGCTATTCTACTGGTTTACAATGGGATTATAGGAAAAGGAAGTGGAGAAATTTCCAAGCAGTCCAGAATTGGTGGTTATCACATGTGAGGAATGAAACAAAAAACTGAGTCTTAAAAAAAAATTCAGATCATTGGGACCTATAAAAATGGAAATAATTTATTCTTAAAATGCTACTTATTCAGAGTAGGTAGACTACAGAAATGTTTTGTGGAAAGATAAAATAGATGTCCTTGAAAACCCTTTAAAAAGTGTTTATACTACAAGAACTGTTGAGTGTATCTGTTCCCAGATTTAAAATGCCAGAAATAAGAATTTGGTTCTATCAAATAGTAGTTTGAATCATACTGATATAGCTCCTTACCGAAGGAGAAGGGATCATGTCTTTGGGCTCTAGCTATAGTGGACATACTGTATTTTTAGTACAAGAGGGAAAGGAAGTCTGGGCATTTAATGTGGAGTGGATGGAATATTTAATGATATATATTATTTATTTTTATTTTTTTAGAAACCTGCCCAAAGCCATACTTCCTGATTATGTGTATTTTTATCTTAAAATAATACAAAACTCTTCTTGACACTGCATTGCTTAACGTAATTCAGCCCATTCTCTGGCTCAGCAAAGCATAGAAGAACATCATTTCATTACCATGCCTGGGAGACAATTTATCTGCGATTCTCATAAAAGACCTTTCCACTAGATAGTAAAGATAATAGGGAGAGTTTTAAAAACTGTTATTTTCCTGCTTATGAGAAGAAAATATGGTAGAATACTTCATGAAATTTTCTCAAAGTATTTTCCCTTCCAAATGACTTATGTTTGTTTAATTAGTTATTTATAAAATATTTTATGGTTACTTAAAAAAATTAATTTTATTATCAGATATGAGTTAAATTAATAAAAATTATGGAGCAAAACTGAACAACAGAATGAAAAATTAACATCCAAGGTGTTCCACATTGCTAAGCACCATCAGTTATTTTGTGAAAAATAGCAGTAATTTTAGCTCTTGTGATTGGAAACTTCAATGCCATGTATTCCCGGATAAAGAAGATAATAAAAATGTCTGTCTCTGCAGAAATTTTAAACCACTATGATTTCATTCTGAATTTTTATTACTATCATTATACTTTATTAGAACAACCTACACGAAAGTACTATCAAGGCAGATGAGTTGTGTTTTTTGGTTCATTTGTGTTATTTTTTATTATTATTATTATACTTTAAGTTCTAGGGTACATGTGCATAACTGCAGGTTTGTTATATGTTGGTGTGCTGCACCCATCAACTCGTCAGCACCCATCAACTCGTCATTTACATCAGGTATAACTCCCAATGCAATCCCTCTCCCCTCCCCCCTCCCCGTGATAGGCCCCGGTGTGTGATGTTCCCCTTCCTGAGTCCAAGTGATCTCATTGTTCAGTTCCCACCTATGAGTGAGAACATGTGGTGTTTGGCTTTCTGTTCTTGTGATAGTTTGCTAAGAATGATGGTTTCCAGCTGCATCCATGTCCCTACAAAGGACACAAACTCATCCTTTTCTATGGCTGCATAGTATTCCATGGTGTATATGTGCCACATTTTCTTAATCCAGTCTGTCACTGATGGACATTTGGGTTGATTCCAAGTCTTTGCTATTGTGAATAGTGCTGCAATAAACATACGTGTGCATGTGTCTTTATAGCAGCATGATTTATAATCCTTTGGGTATATACCCAGTAATGGGATGGCTGGGTCATATGGTACATCTAGTTCTAGATCCTTGAGGAATCAACATACTATTTTCCATAATGGTTGAACTAGTTTACAATCCCACCAATAGTGTAAAAGCATTCCTATTTCTCCACATCCTCTCCAGCACCTGTTGTTTCCTGACTTTTTTATGATTGCCATTCTAACTGGTATGAGATGGTATCTCATTGTGGTTTTGATTTGCATTTCTCTGATGGCCAGTGATGATGAGCATTTTTTCATGTGTCTGTTGGCTGTATGAATGTCTTCTTTTGAGAAATGTCTGTTCATATCCTTTGCCCACTTTTTGATGGGGTTGTTTGTTTTTTTCTTGTAAATTTGTTTGAGTTCTTTGTAGGTTCTGGATATTACCCTTTGTCAGATGAGTAGATTGCAAAAATTTTCTCCCATTATGTAGGTTGCCTGTTCACTCTGATGGTACTTTCTTTTGCTGTGCAGAAGCTCTTTAGTTTAATTAGATCCCATTTGTCAATTTTGGCTTTTGCTGCCGTTGCTTTTGGTGTTTTAGACATGAAGTCCTTGCCCATGCCTATGTCCTGAATGGTACTACCTAGGTATTCTTCTAGGGTTTTTATGGTATTAGGTCTAACATTTAAGTAAGTCTCTAATCTATCTTGAATTAATTTTCATATAAGAAGTAAGGAAAGGATCCAGTTTCAGCTTTCTACTTATGGCTAGCCAATTTTCCCAGCACCATTTATTAAATAGGGAATCCTTTCCCCATTTCTTGTTTCTCTCAGGTTTGTCAAAGATCAGATGGCTGTAGATGTGTGGTATTATTTCTGAGGACTCTGTTCTGTTCCATTGGTCTATATCTCTGTTTTGGTACCAGTACCATGCTGTTTTGGTTACTGTAGCCTTGTAGTATAGTTTGACATCAGCTAGCGTGATGTCTCCAGCTTTGTTCTTTTGACTTAGGATTGTCTTGGCAATGCAGGCTCTTTTTTGGTTCCATATGAACTTTAAAGCAGTTTTTTCCAATTAGGTGAAGAAACTCATTGGTAGCTTGATGGGGATGGCATTGAATCTATAAATAACCTTGGACAGTATGGCCATTTTCACGATATTGATTCTTCCTATCCATGAGCATTGTATGTTCTTCCATTTGTTTGTGTCCTCTTTTATTTCACTGAGCAGTAGTTTCTACTTTCTTTGAAGAGGTCCTTTACATCCCTTGTAAGTTGGATTCCTAGGTATTTTATTCTCTTTGAAGCAATTGTGAATGGAAGTTCATTCATGATTTGGCTCTCTGTTTGTCTGTTACTGGTGTATAAGAATGCTTGTGATTTTTGCACATTAATTTTGTATCCTCAGAGTTTGCTGAAGTTGCTTATCAGCTTAAGGAGATTTTGGGCTGAGACAATGGGGTTTTCTAAATATACAATCATGTCATCTGCAAACAGGGACAATTTGACTTCTTCTTTTCCTAACTGAATAAACTTGATTTCTTTCTCTTGCCTGATTGCCCTAGCCAGAACTTCCAATACTATGTTGAATAGGAGTGGTGAGATAGGGCATCCCTGTCTTGTGCCAGTTTTCAAAGGGAATGCTTCCAGTTTTTGCCCATTCAGTATGATATTGGCTGTGGGTTTGTCATAAATAGCTCTTATTATTTTGAGGTACATTCCATCAATACCGAATTTATTGAGCATTTTTAGCATGAAGGGCTGTTGAATTTTGTCAAAAGCCTTTTCTGCATCTATTGAAATAATCATGTGGTTCTTGTCTTTGGTTCTGTTTACATGCTGGATTACGTTTATTGATTTGCGAATGTTGAACCAGCCTTGCATCCCAGGGATGAAGCCCACTTGATCATAGTGGATAAGCTTTTTGATGTGCTGCTGAATCCGGTTTGCCAGTATTTTATTGAGGATTTTTGCATCAATGTTCATCAGGGATATTGGTCTAAAATTCTCTTTTTTTGTTGTGTCTCTGCCAGGTTTTGGTATCAGGATGATGTTGGCCTCATAAAATGAGTTAGGGAGGATTCCCTCTTTTTCTATAGATGGGAATAGTTTCAGAAGGAATGGTACCAGCTCCTCCTTGTACCTCTGGTAGAATTCAGCTGTGAATCCATCTGGTCCTGGACTTTTTTTGGTTGGTAGGCTATTAATTATTGCCTCAATTTCAGAGCCTGCTATTTATCTATTCAAGGATTCAACTTCTTCCTGGTTTAGTCTTGGAAGAGTGTAAGTGTCCAGGAAATTATCCATTTCTTCTAGATTTTCTAGTTGATTTGCGTAGAGGTATTTATAATATTCCCTGATGGTAGTTTGTATTTCTGTGGGGTCGGTGGTGATATCCCCTTTATCATTTTTTAATGTGCTATTTGATTCTTCTCTTTTTTATTCTTTATTAGCCTTGCTAGCGGTCTGTCAATTCTGTTGGTCTTTTCAAAAAACCAACTCCTGGATTCATTGATTTTTTGGAGGGTTTTTTGTGTCTCTATCTCCTTCAGTTCTGCTCTGATCTTAGTTATTTCTTGCCTTCTGCTAGCTTTTGAATGTGTTTGCTCTTGCTTCTGTAGTTCTTTTAATTGTGATGTTAGAGTGTCAATTTTAGATCTTTACAGTTTTCTCTTGTGGGCATTTAGTGCTATAAATTTCCCTCTACACACTGCTTTAAATGTGTCCCAGAGATTCTGGTATGTTGTATCTTTGTTCTCATTGGTTTCAAAGAACATCTTTCTTTCTGCCTTCATGTCGTTATGTACCCAGTAGTCATTCAGGAGCAGGTTGTTCAGTTTCCATGTAGTTGAGCGGTTTTGATTGAGTTTCTTAGTCCTGAGTTCTAGTTTGATTGCACTGTGGTCTGATACACAGTTTGTTATAATTTCTGTTCTTGTACATTTGCTGAGGAGTGCTTTACTTCCAATTATGTGGTCAATTTTGGAATAAGTGTGATGTGGTGCTGAGAAGAATGTATATTCTGTTGATTTGGGGTGGAGAGTTCTGTAGATGTCTATTAGGTCTGCTTGCTGCAAAGCTGAGTTCAATTCCTGGATATCCTTGTTAACTTTCTGTCTCGTTGATCTGTCTAATGTTGACAGTGGGGTGTTGAAGTCTCCCATTATTATTGTATGGGAGTCTAAGTCTCTTTGTAAGTCTCTAAGGACTTGCTTTATGAATCTAGGTGCTCTTGTATTGGGTGCATATATATTTAGGATAGTTAGCTCTTCCTGTTGAATTGATCCCTTTACCATTATGTAATGGTCTTCTTTGTCTCTTTTGATCTTTGATGATTTAAAGTCTGTTTTATCAGAGACTACTATTGCAACCCCTGCTTATTTTTGTTCTCCATTTGCTTGGTAGATCTTCCTCCATCCCTTTATTTTGAGCCTATGTATGTCTCTGCATGTGAGATGGGTCTCCTGAATACAGCAGACTGATGGGTCTTGACTCTTTATCCAGTTTGCCAGTCTGTGTCTTTTAACTGGACATTTATTCCAGTTAAATGGACATTTAGTCCATTTACATTTAAGGTTAATATTGTTATGTGTGAACTTGATCCTGCTCATTAGTTGATGCAGTTTCTTCCTAGCCTCGATGGTCTTTACATTTTGGCATGTTTTTGCAATGGCTGGTAGTGGTTGTTCCTTTCCATATTTAGTGCTTCCTTCAGGGTCTCTTGTAAGGCAGGCCTGGTGGTGACAAAATCTCTAAGCATTTGCTTATCTGTAAAGGATTTTATTTCTCCTTCACTTATGAAACTTAGTTTGGCTGGATATGAAATTCTGAGTTTAAAATTCTTTTCTTTAAGAATGTTGAATATTGGCCCCCACTCTCTTCTGGCTTGGAGAGTTTCTGCCAAGAGATCTGCTCTTAGTCTGATGGGCTTCCCTTTGTGGGTAATCTGACCTTTCTCTCTGGCTGCCCTTAAGATTTTTTCCTTCATTTCAACTTTGGTGAATCTGGCAATTATGTGCCTTGGAGTTGCTCTTCTCGAGGAGTATCTTTGTGGTGTTCTCTGTATTTCCTGAATTTGAATGTTGGCCTGCCCTACTAGGTTGGGGAAGTTCTCCTGGATGATATCCTGAAGAGTGTTTTCCAACTTGGTTCCATTTTCCCCCTCACTTTCAGGCACCCCAATCAGACGTAGATTTGGTCTTTTTACATAATCCCATACTTCTTGCAGGCTTTGTTCATTTCTTTTTCTTGTTTTTCTTTTGGTTTCTCTTCTCACTTCATTTCATTCATTTGATCCTCAATCGCTGATACTCTTTCTTCCAGTTGATCGAGTCAGTTACTGAAGCTTGTGCATTTGTCACGTATTTCTCGTGTCATGGTTTTCATCTCTGTCATTTCGTTCATGACCTTGTCTGCCTTAATTATTCTATTTATCAATTCTTCCACTCTTTTTTGAAGATTTTTAGTTTCTTTGCGCTGGGTACGTAATTCCTCCTTTAGCTCTGAAAAGTTTGATGGACTGAAGCCTTCTTCTCTCATCTCGTCAAAGTCATTCTCCGTCTAGCTTTGATCCACTGCTGGCGATGAACTGCGCTCCTTTGGAGGGGGAGATGCGCTCTTATTTTTTGAATTTCCAGCTTTTCTGCCCTGCTTTTTCCCCATCTTTGTGGTTTTATCTGCCTCTGGTCTTTGATGATGGTGACGTACTGATGGGGTTTTGGTGTAGGTGTCCTTCCTGTTTGACAGTTTTCCTTCTAACAGTCAGAACCCTCAGCTGCAGGTCTGTTGGAGATTTCTTGATGTCCACTCCAGACCCTGTTTGCCTGGGTATCAGCAGCAGAGGCTGCAGAAGATAGAATATTGCTGAACAGGGAGTGTACCTGTCTGATTCTTACTTTGGAAGCTTCCTCTCAGGGGTGTACTCCACCGTGTGAGGTGTGGGGTCTCAGTCTGCCCCTAGTGGGGGATGTCTCCCAGTTAGGCTACTCAGGGGTCAGGGACCCACTTGAGCAGGCAGTCTGTCCCTTCTCAGATCTCAACCTCTGTGTTGGGAGATCCACTGCTCTCTTCTAAGCTGTCAGACAAAGTCATTTGCATCTGCAGAGGTTTTTGCTGCTTTTGTTGTTGTTATTGTTGTTGTTTAGCTGTGCCCTGTCCCCAGAGGTGGATTCTACAGAGACAGGCAGGCTTCCTTGAGCTGCTGTGAGCTCCACCCAGTTCAAGCTTCCCATGGGCTTTGTTTACCTACTTAAGCCACAGCAATGGTGGGCGCCCCTCCCCCAGCCTCGCTGCTGCCTTGCGGTTAGATTGCAGACTGCTGTGCTATGAATGAGGGAGGCTCCGTGGGCGTGGGACCCTCCTGGCCAGCTGTGGGATATAATCTCCTAGTGTGCCCGTTTGCTTAAAGTGCAGTATGGGGGTGGGAGTTACCCGATTTTCCAGGTGTTGTGTGTCTCAGTTCCCCTGGCTAGAAAAAGAGATTCCCTTCCCCCTTGCACTTCCCAGGTAAGACGATGCCTCACCCTGCTTCAGCTCTGGCTCTTCGGGCTGCAGCAGCTGACCAGCACTGATTATCCGGCACTCCCTAGTGAGATGTACCCAGTACCTCCGTTGAAAATGCAGAAATCGCTGGTCTGTGTCGCTCGTGCTGGGAGTTGGAGATTGGAGCTGTTCCTATTCGGCCATCTTGCTCCGCCCCTCCATTTGTGTTACTACTAAAGTAAGTAGAATGATCATGAATTGGCATTATACAGTTTCTGACAGAAATTGCCTTTTGATATGTGGCCTTTTTTAAATTAAAAGTATGATGACATTTGAATATTGATAAATAATTTAATGTTCTGAGGTCTATGTCCCTGTTTTGCATATATGCCAATTTTTCTCTTACTTTCTTAAAATGGCTGAAAACCTCCAAAATTCTGATTCTCCAAACCAGCTTGTATTTTGTTTCATTTATTTTTTCTCAATATTTACAATATTATTAGTATTTATTTAATGGATGATCTTTCTTTGTTATGTGTGTGTGTGCATGTGTGTGTGTGTGCATGCGCACTCTTAATAAGTTATTTGAAAGGAGGGATCACAGTATCTATTTTTCTTCCTGTTTGAAAAATTCCTCCCCATTATACTTCTTCTGCTTCTGTCTTTCTCTCTCTCTCTCTCTCTCACACACACACTCATGCACACATACACACACATGCACACACAAACACATATATTCACACACACACACATGCCCAGAAGAGCTCATCTGATAAGAAAATGTTAATATTGTAGTGAATACAGATGAAAAAGTGAATAGTGATAAAAATACCAACCAAAAAGGATTAATATACTTTGAGTAGTTCAATTTGTGAAGGTTTTCCAGTGTTTGCTTAAAACATGATGATATAGAAAGAACACAAGAGACAGGGAAAGGAAATTAAATTATTTTTGCCCCCAAATGAGGACAACTTTTGACTATCCATTAAAAAGCAACAAAATGCTGCCAGGCAGTTAAATGCTTTGCTCAAAGGAACTATTTGTGGATTAAGGTTGAGCTATTGCCACTGGACTACTGTGCACTCAACAGTGAGGTAACAGAAAACCTTGTGAAAGGAAGGGGACACAATGTTGAGCATATGTTTAGCCCCAACGTCTAAAAATGTGGCTACTTTCTTCAGAATAATAAGATTGGACAAGTCCTGAAATGGTGGGGAAAAAAAGTGCATGTGTCAAAAATCAATACAGGAGAAAGAAATAACACTACATATATGAAGGAGAAAGATATTTAAAACAAGAAAATAGATTCTTATAAAATTATTCAAAGAAAAGGAGAAATGATGTTTGAAGTGATGGATATCCTAACTACCCTGATTGGATCAAAACACATTGTATCATGTATCAAAATGTCACATGTACCCAGTATATATATACAACTACTATGTATCAGTTTTTTGAAAAAAGAAATGGATGAATGGAAGTCAGGATATTAATTTGACTGTTGGATTCAGGGCTAAACTGCTGCACCTGCAATTTGGAGGTGCTGCTACTTCTACTCTGCTGCCTCCAATTCAACTTCCACACATTCATGAGGCTTTTGACTAGGCATTGGAACATGGCGCCTTACAACCACAAGCTTGCCTATTTGTGAAAAGTTTTTTTCAACACCATAGCCATTGGATGATGTCTTCTGCCTAATGTTGTCTTTCAAATGTCAAAAATGTGCATCTCACTGTCAGAACCAAACTTTTACTCATAGCCCAAAATCGAGTGACTATGAAAAATGTAAATTTCAATTTTCTAACTCTTGTGATAAGAAAAAACATGGAAGGTTATGAAAAGACATTTCATGTAACAATAGGTGATAGCCAGTACAGGAGCCTGGCTTTTATTTAACAGGAGAGTTATCCTTTCTATTCTTCTATGTAGTCCTGTTGATAGACCTGAACACAATTTTTTCATGCTCTTGGCTTGTTGCAACAAGTTCTTCTGTATATCTATTTATCCGACTTTATCACAAATATCCCCATCTTGTAACTTTGCGGGTTTCGACAGTGAGGCCTGAACTCGTATCGGGGAGGTTTTTACCTTTTCTTTCTATTCAATGAAAACTGGAAAACAAAATGGTCTATGTCTTGGAAGAATTTATTTATACCTTTTATGAGTATTAGCATCATGTCAGGCAGAGCCATCTAAAAATTAGGCTGTAATTTTTTTTACACTCTGTTATTTTAAGGATTATCCCAGAGGTCATCATTTTGAAAGAGGGATGACAATTAGTAGGACTAGGCTTTCTAGGATTGTGAGCCATTATCACAGGCAATTTACATGTGACCTCAGGGTCTATTCAGGCTTGCACTGAATGTAACACTATTATTTGGTGCTGTCAGGTTTGCCTAACTTTCTACCTAGCAGGAAAAAATTGTATCAAGTTAATATTGGGTGGTTTTGAGTTGCATTGTTACTCTCTGGTGTTTCAAGATGGGTTCAGTCTAATCAAATGTTGTTATTTAGCCAGGAGCAATTTCTCCAAGGAAAACTACTATAGTTAAAACGTGCACAGGATTTTTGTTCCAGAAATTTACAGATGTGCATAAGATGTGCACAAGGACTTGCCACAGGGTCTTTGCAATATCATTGTGTAGCATAGATACTTTGAGCAACATTTGATCTGCTATGATATAAGGACAGAAAGCTTAAATTACAGCATATATTAAACAATAAGCACAACTCATAGCTGACAGTTCCAAGTTACATGGTAAATACTCTGGAACAACAATCCCAAATGTCTGCAAAAATTTTAAAAAACAAGTTTTTTTCCTTGTGACAAATAACACACGTTGCAGCAATTCGCTCATTATTTTGGTGGACACCAGGAGAGACTGAGCACAAACTGATGATGGCATTCTGTACACAGAGAGTAGCAAGCAACTCATTGTTGATAGAGCATAGCTAATAAGACTGAGAGTAATGGTGCTGATGAGTAAACAGTAATCACAGTGGATCTTGATAACATATTAAGAAATTTAAGCTTTGTCTGATAAAAGATGGGGCCATGTGCTGTGAGAGTTAATTCCAGGAATCTCAGGTTGCTTTGCTGAAATACAAATTGATTTTCTATGGCTTGGTGGCCATATGTCTTAGAAGTGTCAGCTTCTACATATCTAATAACAATGAAATTTGTGATTTGCTCCTTGTCTTGTTAAGACAAGGATAATGGATTATGTATCAGGAATATGGTTACATGAACAACAGGTTATAAAACCTCTGATTGAGATTGAAGTTTGAACGCTCTTATTCTAAAATGTTTCACTTACACTTGATGGTTACTGGTTCAATAAACAAAGTGTGTTACAGGATGACGCTTACAGAGCGGGGACAAATGTAGTTCACTCCTGGCCTTTCTAGATACCGTGCTGTGAAGCTGTCTCTGGCTGTGACTCATATCTTTACTTTAATGTTGTGGCTATGTTCTGCCTTTTCCTGCTATAAACTGGGTATTTGTCAGCATCTCATTTTGGATTCTATGAGTCTTCTTTAGCAATCAGAATCTGTGTAACTGTTACATGAGGGCAAGTCACATTAAAAGTACTAATTAATGAATGGTATGTTGCTAGATGTAAGTGCTAGGGAGACCACTCACACATTTCTGGTTTGGATGACCTTAGATAGAAATGCCTACAGCACGGAAGACACAGATTTACTTTGGAATATAGTATGCATAGTTTTGAATAAGGTTGGGTTTGGGTGTGTGCAGGACATCTGATTGTAAATATTTTAACAGTTGGATATGCAAACCTTAAGCTGAAAAATGATTTGTCTTGCAGCTATACGTTTCTGAATCGTCAGTATGTTAAACACCATGAGATTTTGCAGAGCAGGTAGAGTAATGAGAGAAAGACTAATAACATTTAAACAGATGGTGGAAGCAAAGGAGCCCACATTTCCCCCCTTGAATAACAGTTTCTTAGAATCAGATTTCTCTGATTCTGAAGATGCTTACATTTCTTATGAATATTTTCTGGTTGTCCTAGGTCTAGCTCAGCTCCTCTTTCTGCCCATTAACATAAATCTTGATGCATGAGAATGATAATGTATGGATAACTTTAAGCTTATTGTAATTTCTACAAAAATTAGATCTTTTATAAAAACTCATAGTTTAAGTATTGTGCATTCTCTAACAATCTCTCTTCCTCTAGGAATGCATTGGGAAACTTCAGCTAAGGGATTCTACCTATTTAATCTTTAGACCCCAAAAATTTTGCATATTGCTCACATTCCTAACTATGTTTGTTTGGTATGTTTATTATATGTCAAGTTAAAATTTTTTTGTGATCTTTATATTGTTATAAAAATTACCAAGGATTGATCATTTTTAGATTTATAAATAACATTATCACAAAGACATTAATCAATCATTTTGAGATGTGACCTTTAAAATTAACTGTGTCTAAATAAATTTGGCTCCATGATAATAAACAATTAAAAATAATGAAATGATAATTTAAATATATTTAAATAAAAAACAGTACAAATAGATAACTCCTAACTCCTATCTGCTAACAACAGTAGGAATTATTTGAATTTCTGCCTTGAGAGATAGAAATACCTGTAATAAACAAGAGATAAAAGGTAAATTATTTAGTAAAAATTAAACAAAAAAGATTTGGAACTAGTTTTTAGGACCTCTGGAGTATGGGGTTAAACCAACAGGATTTCTCCCTACCCCTCTCTTTTTCTCTCTTTTGTGTGTTGATTTCCTTTATCATTGCGGAAATTATGCCCACTAGTAACTCCCAGCTCACCCTGTCAACCTTATCAGGATTCAATAGGGGCCTTCTTAGTTCTATTTTTTTAAATGCTCAAGGAAGGACTCTGGATTGTTTCACAGGCACAGTCTTTCCAACAATCATTTTGACCAGAGGTGGAGATAACGTTAAAAAAAAAAGAAAGAAACTAATACTGTATCATAGATGGGGATGGTGTACAGAGCTGGAGAAGGATAGCATTGAAAAGAGGATGATACTATTCAGGGGGCAAGAAAGAAGTATTGGGGAGAGAGAGCAATTTATGTCTGTTGAAGGGATTACAGTAATCACTTATTATCTGTGGTTTTAACATTATTGTTTTAGATTAATTGCAACAAAAATAATAGTATGGTTTCCTTATGTGTTGATATTTACAATTTATAACTTTATAAAATGATTTTATAATTAAATTATATAAAATTTATAATGTTATTGAGAAAAAATTGAATCACAAATACTCAAGGCTGGTGATCAATACTAAAACAGAACAAAACAAAGCAAAGCAAAACTTAATCCAACACTCACCACATACAATACAAGAAATAAGTCAGGGATGAAATTGTTTTATTTTATTTTACTTTAAGTTCTGAGACACATGTGCTGAACGTGCAGGTTCATTACACAGGTATACATTTGCCATGATTGTTTGCTGCACCTATCAACCCGTCATCTAGGTTTTAAGCCCTTCATACATTAGGTATTTGTCCTAATGCTCTACCTCCCCTTGTCCCCCACCCCCCAACAAGCCCTGGTGTGTGATTTTCCCCTCCCTGTGTCCATGTGTTCACTTTGTTCAACTCCGACTTATCAGTAAGAATTTGTGGTGTTTGGTTTTCCATTCCTGTGTTAGTTTGCTGAGGATGATGATTTCCAGCTTCATCCATGTCCCTGCATAAGGCATGAACTCATTCTTTCGTATGGATGTATAGTATTCAATTGTGTACATGTGCCACATTTTCTTTATCCAGTCTCTCAATGATGGACATTTGCATTGGTTCCAAGTCTCTGCTATTGTAAATAGTGCTGCAATAAACATACGTGTGCATGTGTCTTTATAGTAGAATGATTTATAATCCTTTGGGTATATACCCAGTAATGGGATTACTGGGTCAAATGGTATTTTTGGTTTTCTGTCTTCTAGAATGGTTGAACTAATTTACACTCCAACCAACTGTAAAAATGTTCCTATTTTTCCACATCCTCATCAGCATCTGTTGTTTCCAGACACTTTATGATCTCCATTCTAACTGGTGTGAGATGACATCTCACTGTGGTTTTGATTCGCATTTCTCTACTGACCAGGGATAATGAGCTTTTTTTCATATGTTTGTTGGCTGCATAAATGTCTTCTTTTGAGAGGTGTCTGTTCATATCTTTTGCTCACTTTTTGATGGGATTGTTTGTTTTATTCTTATAAATTTGTATAAGTTCCTTGTAGGTTCTGGATATTAGCCCTTTGTCAGATTGATAGATTGCAAAACTTTTCTGATGTTTTGTAGGTTACCTGTTCACTCTCATAATAGTTTCTTTTGCTGGGCAGAAACTCTTCAGTTTAATTAGATCCCGTTTGTCAAGTTTGGCTTTTGCTGCAATTGCTTTTGGTGTTTTAGTCATGAAGTCTTTGCCCATGACTATGTCCTGAATGATATTGCCTAGGTTTTCTTCTAGGGTTTTTATGGTTTTAGGTTTCACTTTTATGTCTTTAACCCCTCTTGACTTAATTTTTGTATAACATTTAAGGAAGTGGTCCAGTTTCAGTTTTCTGTATATGACTAGCCAGTTCTCCCAGCACCATTTATTAAATAGGGAATCTTTTCCCCATTGCTTGTTTTTGTCAGATTTATCAAAGATCAAATGGTTGTAGATATGTGGTGTTATCTCTGAGGCTTCTGTTATGTTCCATTGATTTATATGTCTGTTTTGATACCAGTACCATGCTGTTTTGGTTACTGTAGCCTTGTAGTACAATTCGAAGCCAGATAGCATGATGTCTCCAGCTTTGTTCTTTTTGGGTAGGATTGTCTTGGCTGTACAGGCTCTTGTTTCCTTCAATATGAAATTTAAAGTAGGTTTTTCTAGTTATGTGATGAAAGTCAATGGTAGCTTGATGGGAATAACATTGAATCTGTAAATTACTTTGGGCAGTATGGCCATTTTCACAATATTGATTCTTCCTATCCATAAGCATGGAATGTTTTCCATTTGTTTGTGTCCTCTCTTATTTCCTTGAGCAGAGGTTTGTAGTTCTCCTTGAAGCAGTCCTTCATATCCCTTGTAAGTTGTATTCCTAGGTAATTTTTTCTCTTTGGAGCAATTGTGAATGGGCATTCACTCATGATTTGGCTCTCTACTTGTCTATTATTCATGTACAGGCATGATTGTGAGTTTTGCGCACTGATTTTGTATCTTGAGATTTTGCTGAAGTTGCTTATCAGCTTAAAGAGTTTTTTGGTTGAGACGATGGGGTTTTCTAAATATGCAATCATGTTGTCTGCAGAAAAAGACAATTTGACTTCCTCTCTATTTGTAGAATACCTTTTATCTCTTTCTTTTGCTTGATTGCTCCAGTCAGAACCTCCAATACTATGTTGAATAGGAGTGGTGAGAGAGGGTATCCTTGTCTTGTGCTGGTTTTCAAAGGGAATGTTTCCAGCTTTTGCCCATTCAGTATGATACTGGCTATGGGTTTGTCATAAATAGCTCTTATTATTTTGAGATAGGTTCAATTAATACCTAGTTTATTAAGAGTTTTTAACACGAAGGGTTAAAAAAAAAGTCCTTTTATCAAAGGACTTTTTTCATCTATTGAAATAATCATGTGGTTTTTGTCATTGGTTCTGTTTATGTTATGGATTACGCTTATTGATTTGCATATGTTGAACCATCACAGGGATGAAGCCGACTTGATTGTGGTGGATAAGCTTTTTGATGTGTCGCTGGATTCGGTTTGTCAGTATTTTATTGAAGATTTTCTCATTACTGTTCATCAGAGATATTGGCCTGAAATTTTCTTTTCTTGTTGAGTCTCTGCCAGGTTGTGGAATCAGGATGATGCTGGCCTCATAAAATGAGTTAAGGTGGAGTCCCTCTTTTTGTATTGCTTGGAATAGTTAAGAAGGAATAGTACCAGCTCCTTTTTTTACCTCTGGTAGATTTCGGCTATGAATCCATCTCATCCTGGACTTTTATTGGTTGGTAGGCTATCAATTACTGACTCAATTTCAGAACTTGTTATTTGTCTATTCAGGGATTCAACTTCTTCCTGTTTTAGTCTTGGGAGGGTGTATGTGTCCAAGAATTTATCCATTTCTTCTAGACTTGCTAGTTTATTCACATAGAGGTATTTATTGTATTATCTGATGGTGGTTTGTATTTCTGTGGGATCAGTGGTGATCTCCCATTTATCATTTGTTATTGTGTCTTTTGATTTTCTTCTTTTTCCTTTTTATTCATCTGGCTAGTGGTCTATTTTGTTAATCTTTTCCAAAAACAACCTCCTGGATTCATTAATTTTTTTGAAGGGTTTTTCATGTCTCTACCTCCTTCACTTCTACTCTGATCTTAGTTATTTCTTGTCTTCTGCCAACTTTTGAATTTGCTCTTGCTTCTCTAGTTATTTTAATTGTGATGTTAGGGTTTCACTTTTAGATCTTTCTTGCTTTCTGATTTGGGCATTTAGTGCTACAAATTTCCCTCTAAACACTGCTTTAGCTGTGTCCCAGAGATTCTGCTATGTTGTGTCTTTGCTCTCAATGGTTTCAAAGAACTTCATTGTTTCCACCTTAATTTCATTATTTACGTGGGAGTCATTCAGGAACAGATTTTTCAGTTTCCTTGTAGTTGTGTGGTTTTGAGTGAGTTTCTTAATCTTGATTTCTAATTTGATTGCACTGTGGTCTGAGAGACTGTTATGATTTTCATTCTTTTTCATTTGCTGAGGAGTGTTTTACTTCCAATTATGTGGTCAATTTTAGAGTAAGTGCTATGTGGTGCTGAGAAGAATATATATTCTATTGATTTGGGGTGGACAGTTCTATAGATATCTATTAGGTTCTCTTGGTCCAGAACTGAATTCAAATCCTGAATATTCTTGTTAATTTTTTGTCTTGTTGATCTGTCTAACATTGACAGTGGGGTGTTAAAATCTCCCACTATTATTGTGTGGTAGTCTAAGTCTCTTTGTACGTCTCTAATAACTTGTTTTATGAATCTGGGTGTTCCTGTATTGGGTCCATAGATATTTAGGCTAGTTAGCTCTTCTTGTTGCATTGTTCCCTTTACCATTATGTAATGCCCTTCTTTGTCTTTTTTGATTTTTGTTAGTTTAAAGTCATTTTATGTCAGGGATAAAATTTTACTGAAATTTGGAACCCCAAACTTTGGGTTTGAGAATATATGAGGTAGTTTATTTTCCACCAAAATGTTGTTTTAGACATTGTCATGAATAATTCCACATTAATTAAGGTATAGGATTTGAGAAAGTCTCTAGAGGCAGATATTGATAATAACTTTACCTACATTCGGTTTTATACCATAAATTCTATTTATTAATAAAATCTCCTTAATTTTTTGTACAAGACAGTACAAAAGCACCTAAGGTAACATGTTTAATTTTAACAGAATGGAGATGTTTTTACCTGACAGGAGTCACCACCATTTTTGATAAGTGAAAACTATCTATTTATAGACAATAAAATCCAAACATTTGACAGTCTAAAGGTAGTCCAAAAATATTTAGGAATATTTAGTTAGGTTCCAGTTTTTTCATGATCCAAAATGACAGAAGTTTTCTAATTTACTGGAATTAAATCAAGAGATGCATTCCTATCTCATCTTTGTTATTAAACAAATGTGTGTTGTGGACAAGATATTTATTCCCTTTGGATCTAGTTGATGTATATTGATGTTGACAGATTTAGTATAAAATCTGATTACTTTGCAATTGATGAAAATCAATACATACATTTTTGGCACACTTTTTTTGCCTCTTCGGAGGGTTAAAAAATCAACTAAACCAACATATATGCTTTTACATAATTTTCAACATATATGATTTTCTCTCCACCTTTTTGGTACCTTCTGAGCATTCACCAATTTGTTCATAATTTCTTCAGGCTCTCTGCATGAAATAAGCCTAGATTTTTAGACAAATTAATCCTTAATGATCGATAACAGTAATATTGACATGTTTCCTGTATACTTTCAATAGGATTTTCACAAATCATCCTGTTATTAATCTTCAGAAAACAGACTACTTCTAACACTCAGGTACAAAAGTGGACATTTCTCCCATGATGAGAAAACCTAGGAGCTTTAAAGAATGCCATCTCTAGGATAAAGCTAAAGATCACGCATGGGGATTGCTTTATTTATTTTTTTCTTTCTTTACAAACATATGCAACTTCTGTATTCCCAGAATGCATTTTAATGGCACATAAATTACCTTTTTAAATATTTTATAGTGTTTTCTGGCTTATTTATTTCTGCTTATATTGATTTGTATGAAGTCAAATCATTTTGTGGTCAAATGTGTTTTATATCTTTGTGCCAGACTGTATTTTCCAAAAATGGACACAACAATACATTCCATATCACATGATTTTTTTTTTTTTTTTTTTTTTTTTGCATTTTGACATTGTTATCCCTTTCATGGGGATTTGGGATCTATGTACCTTCTCCTTTTGCCCATAGTGAAGTGACCCCAGATGACTTTTGATGTTAGGTCATAAAAAGTGATACAACTTCTAGTGGCTCACTTTGGATGCTTGTTACTGGAACCCAAACAGCATGCTTTGGGAAAGACAAAGCAGCCACATGGAGAGGCACTATAGGAGAGTTCATCCTATAGTGGAACTCAGTCGTGAACATATGAGTGAGGAAGCCTTCAGATCTTGCACTTCCCAACTGTTAAGTCATCTCCAGCCTCCTAATCTTTTTTGGGAGAGATTGAGAGAATACTTATTGCCCAGATATGGATTAGAGAAAAGCCATCCAGGCTGTGTCCTATTAAAATCTTTAACCACAGCATCTGTGAGCATCAAGCATGGTAATTTTATGCCATTAAGATTAAGGACTAGATAACTGTAATGTTCTTTTAGAATGTTTTTTATTTGCTTATTTAAGGAAACATTTACAGAAAACATCTATATCAAATCAGACCTTGCGGCCTAGTGTTGACTCTTCTTTGTCACTGCCCTTGAAGAATTGTTTTTCATCAATTTTTCAAGTGATAGTCATCATGTCCACATATTGTGCAGAAAGAAATCAAAGCTTGCAAGTGATTACACAATTTGATACTATAATATAAACCTACTTGGTTATATAAATTTACTTCATATAACCAAACTTAAACCAAGGCTAAGTCAAATAATTTTTCTTAACTGTGATATAATAATATTTGAAGATCTAATAGAGCATCTTGACTTTGCTTAGATTTTTATATATTACCAGATAAATAGATGAACATTTTTCTTCACACCTTCATAAGTATGCCAAAAATAATTACTATATACAGAATATGCTTTACCCTGATTACACACGTCTTTCAAAACAAGACTGCATACCACTTAATATCATGTTTCTAAGGTTCACACAATTTTATTCATGGGCCCTGAGGTGGCCTTCGTATTATTGATATTTGGTAGGCAGAAATCATGTTGTTTGTCCTTTCAGATGTGAGTCACTTGAGTATAAGGTCTTGTGTCTGAGGCTGCAAGTTCTATTTTCCCTAACTGCTTTCTCAACCATTAACCTGACTTTGATTTTTCCTGTTTGTTTCCTCCTTGAATCCAGACTGTTGGTTTCTAACTGCTGTGGCTCCTTCTTGATCCCCAACTTACAATTCTAATTATTAAGCATCTTCAATGCCAGGACCATTATTTTTCCCTTGTTTTGCTTTGAGTCTTTGGTCCTGACCTCTTGCCATACAGAACTGCCATAAACCAGATAGGAAGTCCAGTTAGAAACAAAGCAAAAAACCTAAATACTGTCCTTTATATCACCTTAGTTAATATTTTTTAAAGGACACATTCAAAGCTACAGTCTTCTCTCATATTGCCGATTCTCAATCCATTTTATTATTTGCCTGGGCATAAGCACCAAATAAAAATAAAAGACTATCTAGGCAATGAAAAAAAGTCAGTATAACTGCTTTACACAGTCCTGTACCCGAAAGTGAAATTTATTATTATTAAACCTGTATACCACACTACAGTGATTGTCATCTCTGCTCTGCCTCCACTATAGTTTTCCTATTATGACCTTTCTGCTTTCCAATAGGTTTCCAATAGGTTGTTGTCTTTTGTAAATTGAGAAGAGACAACAACCTAAATCAGCATTTCTAAATCACCATTTAGAAACTCGAAGGCTGGGGTCTGATTACCTGTTTCATTGGTTTTATTTATTGAGACTTAAACACAATTATTTCTACTATCTATGGGCAGAGTCATTGTTTGTCTTTTTATACCTGCAAAGGCCTCTCAAATCACATGCTGTCTTTCTACCAACTTTGCATCTACTCCTGTCTTCTGGATTTTCATTATTATTTTTTTAGACAGCAGCAGCACAAAATATATCTTCTTTGTAAAAGGTTGTGTTCATTGTAAAATAAAATTAGGAAACCAGAAAAGAATAGAAAATAAAACATGACAATATAAGTACAGTTAATATTTTGATTTGACTCCCTTCAAGTTTCCTTTTCCTTACATGTGTATTTTCAAGCAATTGGCAAAAACATTATATATACATTATGTATGATAATAGTATGTTCTAATTGACTTCCTTGTCAGGAAGTAGTATATATAGTTTCTCTTGATTTCTACAATACCTGGCTAGCTTGCTTTTGTTATTTCATCTGATGATAACACTTTGTCTCGACTCTAACTCTTGGATTTTCTGGCTTCCCCTCACTTTGCTTCCTCTATGCTTCACTATTCCCACTCACTGAGAAATTATCACATATTTTTGTGTTGAAAACATGCTCATTGTTGCTGATCTTTCCAAGATTAATACAGACTCTGTCTCTGTCACTCTAGTTCCATATCTATTTGGATATTCAAAGCTTTGACTATTTATGGGTAAGCAGGAAAATAAAAATAACTTCTTTATGCAGCTAGGTGGTAAGCTCTTTACTTGGGGACCTTGGATGAGTTTCAGGAGATTCCTATGCAAAGTTGGTGGAGTGTGTTTTCATTTTTCTGGTGCAAGAATCCCAAAGCTTTTATCAGGATGAAGGGGTCCATAAATTTAACAATTTCAAGACTTCTTGGTCTAAGTAATAATTATTCTCAAGTGAACAGAATTAAAAATAAGAATGCAGCCAACAGACACATGAAAAAATGCTCATCATCACTAGCCATCAGAGAAATGCAAATCGAAACCACAATGAGATACCATCTCACACCAGTTAGAATGGCAATCATTAAAAAGTCAGGAAACAACAAGTGCTAGAGAGGATGTGAAGAAACAGGAACACTTTTACACTGTTGTTGGGACTGTAAACTAGTTCAACCATTGTGGAAGACAGTGTGGCGATTCCTCAAGGATCTAGAACTAGAAATACCATTTGACACAGCCATCCCACTACTGGGGATATACCCAAAGGATTATAAGTCATGCTGCTATAAAGACACGTGCACATGTATGTTTATTGCGGCACTATTCACAATAGCAAAGACTTGGAACCAACCCAAATGTCCATCAATGACAGAATGGATTAAAACAATGTGGCACATACATACCATGGAATACTATGCAGCCGTAAAAAAGGATGAGTTCCTATCCCTCATAGGCTCATGGATGCAGCTGGAAACCATCATTCTCAATAAACTATGGCAAGAACAGAAAACCAAATACCACATGTTCTCACTCATAGGTGGGAACTGAACAATGAGATCATTTGGACACAGGAAGAGGATCATCACACAGCAGGTCCTATTGTGGTGGGGGGATAGCATTAGGAGATATACCTAATATAAATGACGAGTTAATGTGTGCAGCACACCAACATGGCACAAACTTGCACGTTGTGCACATGTACCCTAAAAGTATATATATAAAAAAAAGCAGTCACTTGTGTTATACATCAACCAGTCATCACATAGAGCTATTTGCATTGAAACATCACACTGTGCTCTGTAAATATATACAATTATTAATGTCATTTATGAATAAAAGTAATCAAAATGAAATAAAATTAAAAATCTAGTCATATTAGCCACACTTCATGTTAAACAGCCTCATGTGGCTAATGGCTATTGTACTGGACATCACAGATATAGAACATTCTCATCATCAGAAAATGTCCTATTAGACATTGCTGAACTCTAGCCAGTCTCAAACTCAGACATATATTTGTGTTCTTCTCACGTGAATATGAAACTTTTTACATGTATTTGTGTCCTTCTTGTGTGAATGTATATTGCAAACAGAAGTCATTGTTTGACACATAATTATGGAAACCACTCTTAGACATTAGGCATTCTTTCTTTTCTTCCCTTCTTTTCCCTTCAGCCTTGCAGAATAGTCTGCTGTTCCATGTTCTCCTTCTCATAGTCTACCATTTCCTCAACATCACTACAGAGGAGGGTGTTTCAGGGCAGGTGTATTAATAAGTTTTCATACTGCTGATAAAGGCATACCTGAGACCAGACAATTTACAAAAGAAAGAGGATTAATTGAACTCACAGTTCCACATGGTTGGAGAGGCCTCAAAATCATGGCAGAAGGCAAAGAGGAGCAAATCACAACTTACATGGATGTCAGCCGGCAAAAAGAAAGGTTGTGCAGAGAAACTCCCATTTTAAAAACCAACGGATCTCATGAGACCCGTTCACTATCACGAGAACAGCACGAGAAAGACCTGCCCTTGTGATTCAATCATCTCCCTCTCACAACATGTGGGAATTATGGGAAGTACAAGATGAGATTTTGGTGGGGGCACAGAGCCAAACCATATCAGGGAAGCCGTCTCGAAGAAGGAGAGAGACCTCTCATTGTTGTTCCTTTGCATTCTTCTACCTAACCTTCTTCGTACCAAGGCTGACAGACAAAAAAAAAAAAATGTTTTCTTTCTTTTTTCTTCCAAATTAGTGATCATGCTTTACCATAGGATAAAATATCTGTAATGATATTGAGAATATTAAAATTGGCAGATAACAAAAGAATGCCTACTGCCTCTGACCAATGTAAGTGCTGTTACAACAAAATACCATAAACTGGACAGCTTATAAACAACAGAAATGCATTTCTCACAGTTGTGGAGACTGGAAAGTCTTGATCTTGGGATCAAAGTGCCAGCAAATTAGGTGGCTGCCATGGGGTCACTCTGGTTCATAGATAATACCTTCTTGCTATGTTTGCATATGGTAGAAGGGAAAATCTTTGAGCTCTTCAACCCCTTACCAGGGTGCTAAACCCATTAACGAAGGTTCCACCTATATGAACTAATCACCTCCTAAAGGCCCCACCTTGTAATACCCTTATTGGGAATTAGGCTTCAACATATTAACTTTGGGGGGACACAAAAATTCAAACCATAGCACCATTCAAACTATTATATTGACCTGAAGATGACTACACTAACCACTAGAATTTTAAGTGCATTCTAGTAAGGCAGGCCAAGGCAGGCAGATCACCTGGGGTCAGAAGTTCGAGACAAGCCTGGCCAACATAGAGAAACTCTGTCTCTACTAAAAATACAAAAACTAGCCAGGCACGGTGGCAGGCACATGTAATCTCAGCTACTCGGGAGGCTGAAGCAGGAGAATTGCTTGAACCCAGGAGGCAGAGGTTGCAGTGAGCCAAGATCATGCCACTGCACTCCAGCCTGGGTGACAGAGCAAGACTCCATCTCAAAGAAAAAAAAAACAGTTCCCAAGAAAGTTCAAAATACCAGATTTTGAGGAATAAATTGGGGAAGGTAGCAACTAAATATATATATTTTTTTATTACACTTTAAGTTCTGGGGTACATGTGCATAATGTGCAGGTTTGTTACATATGTATACATGTGCCATGTTGGTGTGCTGCACCCATC
>NC_045436.1:83597386-83684517 GCF_002776525.5 Piliocolobus tephrosceles | reverse complement strand
AATTTGAATGTTGGCCTGCCCTACTAGGTTGGGGAAGTTCTCCTGGATGATATCCTGAAGAGTGTTTTCCAACTTGGTTCCATTTTCCCCCTCACTTTCAGGCACTCCAATCTGACGTAGATTTGGTCTTTTTACATAATCCCATACTTCTTGCAGGCTTTGTTCATTTATTTTTCTTCTTTTTTCTTTAGATTTCTCTTCTCGCTTCATTTCATTCATTTGATCCTCAGTCGCTGATAATCTTTCTTCCAGTTGATCGAGTCGGTTACTGAAGCTTGTGCATTTGTCACGTATTTCTCGTGTCATGGTTTTCATCTCTGTCAGTTCGTTTATGGCCTCCTCTGTATTAATTATTCTGGTTATCAATTCTTCCACTCTTTTTTCAAGATTTTTAGTTTCTTTGCACTGGGTACGTAATTCCTCCTTTAGCTCTGAGAAGTTTGATGGACTGAAGCCTTCTTCTCTCATCTCGTCAAAGTCATTTTCCCTCCAGCTTTGATCCGTTGCTGGCAATGAGCTGCATTCCTTTGGAGAGGGAGATGCACTCTTATTTTTTGAATTTCCAGCTTTCCTGCCCTGCTTTTTCCCCATCTTTATGGTTTTATCTGCCTCTGGTTGTTGATGATGGTGACGTACTGATGGGGTTTTGGTGTGGGTGTCCTTCCTGTTTGTTAGTTTTCCTTCTAACAGTCAGGACCCTCAGCTGTAGGTCTGTTGGAGATTGCTTGAGGTCCACTCCAGACCCTGTTTGCCTGGGTGTCAGCAGCAGAGGCTGCAGAAGATAGAATACTGCTGAACAACAAGTGTACCTGTCTGATTCTTGCTTTGGAAGCTTCCTCTCAGGGGTGTACTCCACCGTGTGAGGTGTGGGGTATCAGTCTGCCCCTAGTGGAGGATGTCTCCCAGTTAGGCTACTCAGGGGTCAGGGACCCACTTGAGCAGGCAGTCTGTCCCTTCTCAGATCTCAACCTCCATGTTGGGAGATCCACTGCTCTCTTCAAAGCTGTCAGACAGAGTCGTTTGAGTCTGCAGAGGTTTCTGCTGCTTTGTTGTTGTTGTTGTTGTTGTTGTTGTTGTTGTTGTTTAGCTGTGCCCTGTCCCCAGAGGTGGAGTCTACAGAGACTGGCAGGCCTCCTTGAGCTGCTGTGAACTCCACCCAGTTCGATCTTCCCAGGGCTTTGTTTACCTACTTAAGTCTCAGCAATGGCGGGTGCCCCTCCCCCAGCCTCGCTGCTGCCTTGCAGTTAGATGGCAGACTGCTGTGCTAACAGTGAGGAAGGCTCCGTGGGCGTGGGACCCTCCCAGCCAGGTGTGGGACATAATCTCCTGGTGTGCCTGTTTGCTTAAAGCACAGTATTGGGGTGGGAGTTACCTGATTTTCCAGGTGTTGTGTGTCTCAGTTTCCCTGGCTAGGAAAAGGGATTCCCTTCCCCCTTGCACTTCCCAGGTGAGGTGATGCCTCGCCCTGCTTCAGCTCTCGCTGGTCGGGCTGCAACAGCTGACCAGCACCGATTGTCCGGCACTCCCTAGTGAGATAAACCCAGTACCTCAGTTGAAAATGCAGAAATCACCTGTCTTCTGTGTTGCTCGTGCTGGGAGCTGGAGACTGGAGCTGTTCCTATTTGGCCATCTTGCTCCACCCCTCCAATTTTTGTATTTTTAGCAGAGATGGGGTTTCACCATATTGGTCAGGCTGGTCTTAAACTCCTGACTTCATGATCCACCCGCCTCAGCCTCCCAAAGTGCTGGGATTACCGGCATGAGCCACTGCACCCAGCCTTCTCAGTGTTTATTATTATTATTTTTTTAACAGAGTCTCACTCTGTCACCCAGGCTGGAGTGCAGTGGTGCAGTCTCAGCTCACTGTAACCTCTGCCGCCCAGGTTCAAGTGATTCTCCTGCCTCAGCCTCCTGAGTAGCTGGGATTACAGGCACCTGCCACTGGGCCTGGCTAATTTTTGTATTTTTAGTAGAGATGGGGTTTCGCCATATTGCTCAGGCTGGTCTTGAACTCCTGACCTCATAGTCCACCCATCTCGGCCACCCACAGTGCTGGGATTACAGGCATAAGACACCATGCCCAGCCTTCCCAGTGTATTTTTTTCTACTTTGCCAAATATCATTTGGCTGTAGATATGTGGCTTTATTTTGGGGGTATTCTCTTCTGTTTCATTTATCTATGTGTATTTTAATACCAGTACCATGCTGTTTTACTATAGATTTGTAGTATAATTTGAGGTCAGGTAATGTAATGTAGCCCATCAATTGAAAAACTGTTGTGTTATTGTGTGACAGTTTGAACGATACCCTTGAAGAAGAATCTTTCTATAGTACATACATGTAAATTGATCTTACCCTCTAATTTTCTTAAATTTATCCATGTCATTTATTCAGATAACCAGTTAAGAGGAAAGAGAACTACATAAATATTTTACAGCTTATTTGATAATGACTCTAGTTGTTTGAATCCACAATGCAACTCCAGTCCAACAATCACAATACATGGTAATAAGTGTCAGATGATAAAAAACGATTGGACCATGATATGTCTGATTGTGAAATTTTGAATCCTACAAGGTGTCATTTCAAGTTATAGAGGCTATACTTAAATAATTAACTCTTATAATTACAGCAACTTTTTGCTGACTTCTTCACTTACGGAAAAGAAAATATAGTGGTAAAGAGGTTCAGCTGTAAATCATATAATCCCCCACTCCCAAACAAAATTATAACAGTAATTATAAAACCCGACTTTAACTATGGGATTTCAGAAAGATTGGTGACCCCACCTAAGAACAGATAGGCACATGGTTTTAAAATTATATTTATCTTTCACTGGGCAGTTTGGACTATGCAGAATGTCAACAAAATATAGAAATTAAAATTAGTTTCACTTTCCTGTACTACCTGATCCATTTTAATCAAGCAGTGTCTGCAATTGCAGCTGCTGCTCTACATGTGGTTTTTCTTCTGAAACAAATCAAGCATCTCACGGCAAAGAATATGTAGCCATTAAAGTGATGACGATCTGTCTTCATTTGACAAAATATATAGACATGGACTATTTTCAACTGGCAAAGACAACAGTATGCAACAGTACCTTTACTACTGTACATCAGCAGTATCTTAACTCTTTTATTTTGTCATTAGTATTCAACCAAACCTTGCACTAACAAATTATACTGATAAAACATTGAGAAAAGGAAAAAATTGTTTCATACAACACATGAAATTTATAACAGTATTAGTATATAAATCCACACAAAATATAAACATAGCTTGACACTTCATATACAATTTCTGGGTCGTAATTGACCAGTTTATGTTAGCCAAGCCTTGCAAACAGGATTGAATTTATGGAGAAACATGAATTTATGGACAATAAAATATGATTGCAAAACATTTGCTTAAAGTATTAATTAGAAAATGAAGAGAGATGAAAGATTAGAAGAATGAAGAGAGGTGAAAATTGAATTAGTGCCTTGAAAGATCAAAAAAGGATCTCTGGAGAATACAGTGCAAAAACTAAAATTGTAGAAGTTAAAATACATAGACATGAATCAAAGTATTAAGACACACCCTGGTCAGATTGGTCAACTTAAAACAAAAATAATTAAAGCTTATAATTCCATATAGATTTTTTAAATGGCTCACTGCAGTGAATAAAGCCAACACTGACATAATTCTTTTTTAAAATATATATCACCTTTTTATTTGTTATTTTGAAAAAATAATACATACACGATTAAGTTAATATGATGTCAACAAGAACAGTATTTAAAAAAAAAAAAAAAAAAAAAAGCTTCCCTTCCATTGAGGACCTCTAGTGTTCCAGTTTCCCACTTCAGGGACAGCCACCATTACTGAGTTTTACTTTTCACCTATCCTTCCAGAAGATAAACCACACATTTGCATATCCTGCACTGTTTTATATCTTCCACTGTATTAGGGTTTTCCAGAGGGACAGAACTAATAAGATATATGCATATGTGAGAGAGAGTTTATTAGAAAGAATTTGCTCACATGATCACAAGGTGAAGTCCCACGATAGGCCATCTGCATGCTGGGGAAAAAAGAATCCAGTAGTGGTTCAGTCTGAGTCCAAAAGCCTCAAAAGCAAGGAATCTGAAAATGCAGCCTTCAGTCTGTGGCCAAAGGCCCAAGAGTCCCGGGCGAACTACTGGTGTAAGTCCAAGAGTTTAAAGGCTGAAAAACCTGGAGTCTGATGTGCTGGCTGCTTTGCTCTAGCTTGGCTGGCAGCCAACTGGATGGTGCCCACCCACATTGAGGACGGGTCTTCCTCTCCCAGTCTACGGACTCAAATGTCCATCTCCTCTTGCAACACCCTCACAGACACACCCCAAAACAATACTTTACCAACTATCTAGTCATCCTTCAATCCAATCAGACTGACAACTAATATTAACCATCACACCCACCGTCCCACGGATTGCTTAAAAATATGTTGGAGATCGTCCCATATTAGCACATATAGAGATGCCTCATTCTTGTGAAAGTTGCCGTAGTAGTCCTGAATGTGCTATAATATACTGAACCTGTCATCTACTGATAGGTATTTAAGTTGCTTTGAGTCTTTTGTTTTCACCAAAAATGCCTGAACCTAATTTTTAACATACTGATGCATTATATCTAAATAATAAAATTCCCAGAAGTAAAATTTCTTTCAAAGATAAATTTATTTTAAGGATATTATGAAATTTGAACTTTTTATGGGAAGTAAACACACTTAAGGGGGGCAAAAATATATGTGCAGGTTCAGTGAATCATTGCAAAGCAGACATCTGTGTAACCAGTGCATAGGTTAAGAAGGAGATTTTTGTCTGCACGGAAGGCCTTTTCCTGTGTCCTGTTTCCCTTCTCTACTTCCTTTAATACTACAGTATAGTTTTTCTTGCTTTTGAACTTTACACAATTGATTTACACAGTGTGTAATTTTGTATCTGTCTTCTTTTGCTGTTCTTTGTATTTGTGAGGATTATCCACGTTATTTCATCTAATTGTTAATAGGTCATTTTACTGGTGTATGTTATTTCATTCAATGCATATAGCACAACTCATTTATCCAATCTTCTGTTGGTGAACATTTGTTTTCTAATTTGGCTATTTTGAATCATTCTCCTATGAATACAACACCACTGGCATATGCCTTTATAAGTGGATTGTCATGTCACAGGTTCTGTGTATGTTTAACTTTAATATATAACGCCAAACTCTTTTCCAAATTTCTGTCTGTCTAGATGATGGGGTCATTAATAACCCAAACCTCAGCATCACACGATACACCCATGTAACAAACCTGCACATGTATTGCCTGAATAAAGTTGAAATTATTTAAAAAGTAAATAAAATAGTGATATTATCATTTGCATGAATGTAGAATAATGGAAATTCTTATAAATGCTGGCGTGAACATGAATTTGAGAATTGTTATTTGCAACATGAGATGACACAATCCAACATATCCACTCTCACTCTTATTATTGCCTTCCTACATCCCACTCCTATGTCCACCCTCTCCCAACTCTGGGATAATTCCTTATAATTTTATACTCAGGTAGTCCTCATTCAGGAAGAATTTCCTGATATCCATGATTGTGTATAGTAAGTACATAGTACACTGTGAAATCACTGTCCTTGTAAGTTGATCATCCTCTCTCCCCCATAAAATTTCAGTTTACTTGAGAGTAAAAAAATGTGGTGAATTCATCTATAAATTCCAGAGCCTACCTCAGTACTTAGCAGATGGCAATTTTTCAATGAATACATCTTTATTAATAAAAGAGCAGAATGAATTATTAGTTTAACTTGATGTCAAAATAACCAATTTTCTGAGAAGAGACCATATCAAATTTAGCACTGAAATTAGGAAATGGTGTCATTATGAAACATTCATTGGCAATGATGCCTCTGCAGCAGGAACTCCACAAAGGCAAGGGTTCTAAAATTTCGTATCATGAGATCAACTTTACTAATAAGAATTATTGTGAATTATGTAGGCATTATTTGAAAACGTTTAGATAGCCAGTTTACTCACATCTGCTTATTTCAGGGCAGATATCATATAATCACCAGTATTACTAATATGTATCACTATATAGAAGAAGAATTTACTTATTCTATTGCTACTAAATTCAAAACTTTATCATAGCCAAGTAATAGGGCATTTTCTCAAGTACCATATAAAATGTTCTATTTTATTGTTGTGTTCATTCTTACTTTTCTATATGTTAACTAAAGTTTTATATCAGCATTCCTTTACCTAGTGTTTTAATTCAATATTAGAAAATGTGTTGGTAATGATGACAAAATATCAGATAAAGGTTGACTGCTATCAATTTTCTCTGTGCAACTTTTTTAGGAAATTAAATGTATTACATCAGAAATTCATGCTTATGGTAAGTCTCTGAAATAACTAAGTCTGGAGAGAAAAAAATAAAAATTGTTTCCCTAGAATGGAGAGACCCTAAATCCATTTTAAAATATGTGTTTCAGGTTTTTTAAATAATGAAATTATGTCCATCCTTAATTGTGCTTCCATAAAATAAAATATGTTCACTCACAGTTATGAATTACAATATATTCTCCACTATATTATCTGCATGCTCATTAAGACAAACAATTGTTTTGCTCCACTTTTGAATTTCTCACTCGGTAAGACAGATGAAACCAGCAAGGAAGGACTTTAAGAACATAAAACTGTACACTACATTCTTAGATAATATTTCAGTTCATCAACTCTAGCTTTTTCCTCCTGCTGCTGGTATTAGTTCAACCACATTCAATTACTTCCTTCTATTCTAACTTGTGGTACCAGATATGGTGCTGGCACATGTGTGGTTTTCAACTCTTTCCTTCTTGGACAATACAAAAGATATCACAACCCTCTCCCATGCCTTTAATGATTTGTCCTCCTCCTCTAACCAATAATTCACTTCAAGTTGAAATTCAACTTGTTTATAGATTTTTTTTCCACTTGTCTTAGATATAGCCTACATTAATGCATCAAATAAATATTTTTTCTGATAGCCTGTGCTTTGTGGTTTTTATATGAGCTCAAGTTATAATAATCATATCTAATTCAAGTGCCAATTGAATAACTTTTCAGAAAAAAAGGAATAATTCTTCAGGAAAAATAATAATTGAACACACTTTGAAAATGGCCAGGCTCTTAAAAAACCAGTATCAAAAAATGATCTGTTTTCAGCTCTAGAGGTCAAACGGCTTTGAAACAGCAATTTATCTGATGCTCTGTAGGTATAACGAGGTTTGCTGGGTAAACTGAGATTTGAAGCACCACCTTTTCTCAATTGTTTCTTAGTCTTTGTTTCCTTTCTGGTAAGGAAAACTTTCCTGATAAGGGAAAACTTCTAGTAAAAGAAAACTACCAATCTGCCAGTAAGACATTTCTTCACTATTAAAACTAGCAAATGGAGATGAAATGGATTTACAAAAAAACCTCCTGTGCCTTTCCTGGGTCAGAAGGAAAAACGATTTCCTGAGTAGAGGCTATAAACGTAAAATGAAAAATATTAACAGGTCCCAGCACACTCCTGGTTTAACAACGTGGTTTTCAGTACAAAAGAATTTATTAAAATGAATATTCTCAGGTAATGTTGGTCAGGATATGTGCTAACATCAAGTATATATTTGCTTGCATATAGAAATACACTGAGTAAACCACAAGTCTCAACATTTTAAGAGTTTCTTCCTAGATGTACTTGCAATTCCAACTACTCCAAGTAGAAGAAAATGTCATCAAGTACTAGGAAAATGTAATCAATTACTAGTTTAGTACAACTAGAGTAAAGTTGGAAAGCTTTTTGCAATGATAGATTTTGAAATTTTACCAGAAGACTCCGAAGAAGTTAAATTCCAAATTGTCAATAAAGAAAAATGTGTTTACTTTTGTCATACTATTCAATCTTGGTCTTTACAGTGAGTATAGGTGCAAAGACGTCCCTTGGTGATAGGTAATTAGATACCGGTGGCCTTGGATGTTTAGTTGAATCTCATTTCTACTGTATATAAGTCATTTGTATTTGAAATAAATGGAAAAAAAAATTTTTGGGGGGATGTAAAAGACACCCCAAAGAATTGTCTTGAAGAAAGAAGAAAACATTATTAATCAGAGGAAGCAATTGAATACTTAGAATAAAATACACTTGACCAGATAGTTTGAGACATTTTACTTTACAATTACTACTTCAATGTATGTTGAAGTATAATTTGATAAGTTTAGGTAGTTGGAATAAATAGTCAAAGTCCTCATCTTCAGTCTTGCATGTGACTTCTCCGCCAGTTAAATTATGGATTATAAAAATAGCAAGCAACCTTATCTGTGGGTGTTGTTTGACCAGCCACATTGCTAGACACTGGGGTCACAGCAGAAATCTAAATAGGTATTATCTTCGCTCCTAGCAAACTTATAAATCTAATGGGGTAAACACATTTGGTAGTATAACATTTTTCCCTCAGAAATTTAATATTTGGTCTGCTTTGATTTGACTAAAATATATTGTAAGCAAATACTGAGCATTCATTATGTGCCCTATTCTATCATAGGCAAAAGAAAATAATTGAAATCTTTAAATTTTATCAATTTGTAATTTCTCACTTCCTAAAATGGTGTAAGGCAGCAAGATTTTTTATTTAATTCATCACTAATTATTTTAATAATAAGGATATTGATTATTGAGTTTTCCCCACAAATATACAAGTAATAAACAAACTACACTGTTAAAACTGGTAGCTTTAAAGGTAAAAATGTTTCTGTAGCACCTATTTTAATAAGTAGTTTTTCATATCATTCATATTTTTTACAAAGCTGCATAATTAATAGATATATATGTGGGCACATTTTCACTGAAACATTATCAATATATTAGACCTGATTGTTGAAAACAGCTATAATAATTGTATTCTTTTATCTTACAGATATTTGTATACATCTGCTACACACATTTTTAAATGAAACATCACAGAAACTTCCAGTAAGGAAATTAGTAATCAAAGCAATACAGAAAACAAATCTTCATAAGCACTGAGAAATCAAAAAAATTCCAAAGACGCATAGTGCCTATAAAGTTCTTCAAACATAGACTATTTTACTATTGAAATTTCTGTACAGAACACTGTTCTGAAGATTAATCATTTACTGTTTTCAATTACTTCCTTGCCTTTGTCCTACATTCTAGTGTTTGATAGCATTACTGTATGATGACTACAATTAATGAGAATTTATTGCGTATTTCAAAATAGCTAGAAGAGAAGATTTGAAGTATTACCAAAAAAATAAATAATAGAGGTGATGGATATCACTATTACTCTGATTTGATCATTACATATTGTATGCATGTATAAATATCACAAATACTCCATATGTACAACAATTATGTATCAATAAAAATATTTCTTCACATTAACTCAAAAAGTTCTTCAACTTCCCTTCTACTTTTATTTTTAACATTTAGACTGGAGCACTAAAACTACTTCATAGCAATAGTGCTTAAATTACTGTTCATCAGAACCCCCTGGAATTTTTAAAATACAAATAAGACTCAGGAGCCCAAAGACATCCTTAGAGATTTTAAATAAGCCAGTCTTCAGGCTATCCTAGGAAGATGTATCAGAAGCTCCTCCAATGATTCTGTCAGCCGTAGAACTAAAGGGCCACACACCCTGCTGCCTTGTTATTTTCATATTAAGTATAATGCATTGATATTTGCTATTTGTAAATTGACATAATTTGACATGGTTTAAAATCGAAACTTTTCACTATTAATGAGCTTAACTTCATGTTAGTGTCATTAGTAATAATTTATATCATTCTACATTAAGTAAGTATAACTAGGAAAAATGTAACATCTATCTTGGATATCCTCAGCATGTTAACTGTATTACTCTGTTCTCAGGTTGCTATAAGAAATACCCAAGACTGGGTAATTTATAAAGGAAAGAGTTTTAATTGACTCACAGTTCAGCATGGATGGGGAGGCTTCAGGAAACTTACAATCATGGCAGAAGGCAAAGGAGAAGCAAGACACCTTCTTTACAAGGCAGCAGGAAGGAGAACGAGAGTTGGAGGAACTACCAAACACTTATAAAACCATCAGATCTCATGAGAATTCACTATAATGAGAAAAGCATGGGGGAAATGTCCCCCATGATTCAGTTACCTCCACCTGGTCTCACACTTGAAATGTGGGGATTATGGGGATTACCATTCAAGATGAGAGTTTGGGTGGGGACACAGCCAAACCATATCATTAATATATTTCCACTTACACTTAAAATACAGTTATCTACAAGAATATATTCTAATTTTTGTTTTTATTTCTTTTTGCAATTAAAGTGCTTTCATATATATATATATATGAAAACACCTGCTCATTTATTCTCAAGTTTCTGCATTAGGATGCTGATGTATGTGTTTATCTAAAGTTATCGCTACTCTAAAACAATATACATCAACTATGTAAATTTAAAAATTAGTTTATAAACAACTAATTTTATTTCAGAGGGGGGCTAGGTTACTATAACTGAAAACCACAACAAAAAATCAAAGTAAGAGATAATTTTAATTTCACTTAACAGTTTGGTCATAAGAAGTCCAGGCTGGTTCGCTGACTCCCTGAGATCAAAAACCTAGGCTCTTTTTCCCTTGTTCCCATTTGAACCGTCCCCTAGGTATTACCCCTATGTGCACATTCCAAGAACGCTCATCCTCACATCTACATTCCAGCCAGTGGAAAAGAAGCCGAGGGAAGGGAGGGTGCATATGTTCTCTTGAAGGGCATGACCTGGAATTATACATATCACTTTTGTTTCCATCTCATTGGCCCAAACACTATTACGTTGACACACCTAGCAGCAAGGGAAATGGAAAAGTCTAGCCTTTATTTGCACAGTCACATAACTCAGCTAGGAACTTCATTAAGAAAAAAGACCAGAATGAACATCAGTGGGCAGGCAGTAGTCTTTATTCTGCCATCCATCAAGAACAAAATATGTTAACTATGTAGGAGGAAAATTAACCCTTTTCTTCATAGGATTATATTAAAATAGAGAATAACATCAGTATGATGTTACTATGGTAATGGAATGTATTTTCCCATATTCAATTTAAAAAGTACTGCTCTATGACTATGTACAAGCATGTTGCTAGGTGCTAAAATGCTCCCAAATATATATGTTATAGTTATGACACTCAAGGAGTTTATAATAATGGTTAAGTTGTGTTGGGAGGCAGAAAATAAACACAAATGTTTACATAAGCAAGTCAGAAGGCTGAATAAGTGCTGTTAAAAAATGTGCACTGAGGCTAAGGGGGTTCCGAGAAAAAAGTTCAAATTTAGTTATAGGATTCAGTAAAGGGTAAAACAGCACTTGAAGAATGAGCTGTAGAAATTAAGGCAGTGATGACAGAACAAGCATAACACGTGTACCTACACATAAGGATGAGAGAATTAAGATCATTTGGTGAATAAGAAGTCCATGTGCCTCATGAAAGTGGTGGTAAGAAATGAAGTCAATTTGCTGGTATTAAGCATATTTGCCAACCTTAAATACAAGAGCTTTATAATCAATTCTTAAGTCAATTAGGGGTTAGTGAAAAGTTCATAAAATGAAAGGTAGGTTGTAAACTGAAGGAAATAATGTATATGGTGGTCCATTTCCAAGAAAAATGCCTTGAATCGGCTTAGGTCAGCAAACCACACAAGAAACAGGAGGTACTAGGCCCCTGCTTGGATAGCCAAGGCCTGTTTTTCAGTCTGCCTCTCCCCACTCCCTGCTCCTTAGTTGCCCTCACCTGAACCAAAAAACTTTAGTCTAAGATAAACATTAACTAGCCTGCAAAATAGTTCGTTTTATCTGTTCTTATCAGCCTGCCTGGCTACTTAGGTCATAAGTAAAATACTTGAAAAGCCCCTAAGCTAACCAGGATTGCAATGCATTGTGGATGGAAGCAAAATGCAGCAGGACAACCCTAAAACGACCACATAAATCCCCTACCTAACAATCAGTAGGTGATGTCCAGGAAGATTGTGACCCCGTAGTACTCAGCCTATGAGGAACTGGTGGAGGGACCTGCACACTAGGGGTTAAATTGCTTGTTAAAGCTGCGCTCGGTGTGTTTGCCTATCAAACACCTAATCTCACAGGACTGTCATTAAAAGTCTCACTTTCGCTATTCTCCAAGTCTCTGAATCCATTCTTTGTGTTTGGATGCATAAGTTTGTTCCTCACATAAACCACTCAATAAAGGAAACCTATCTTATTCATCTCTGTGTTTCCAGCTCCTAAAGCAAAGCCTCATGTAAAGTACCTGTGAGATAAAACATTTGTGAAGGAACGAATTGGTGATAAGACATATACCTCCGGGAAATTAATCTGCAAGTGGTGTGTTGGATGAACTGAAAAATAGATGATCACACTACTTACAAAATTGTGATTATTAGCATCATAGCATCATACTGTTAACATTTAGTGAGACCTTTTCCCAGAAGGGGTCAGGCACCTTGCAAACATATCTTAGCTAATATTCACATTAACCTTATGACATGAAATACAATTTTAAACCCACTTCATAGAAAAGGAAATAAATCCGTGTTAGTAATATATCTAAAGTCACATAGCTTGCAAGTGGTATAGCTTTCCTCCAAGCCCAGATCATTGACCTACATTTCCCAGGCACTTAATCACTAATACTGTGCTCCATACCTCTCTGAAATTTATCTGTCTTCTCTCATACAAAGAGTTCAAGTAAAGAAAAGTCAGTCTTCTCACTAAAGCAAGAGACTAAGTTACAGACCAGGAGTGGGGGATATGAATGAAGACTTACATCTGTGGAGAGAGAAGGGTTTTTTAAAAAATCTTGATCTGATTCTATGAGAATTTTATAAGAACAAATGAAAATCCTATTGTACGGATGGCCTAAATGACATAAAACAGTATAGAATCACTTACAATTCAACACCAATATTTTCTAAAGCAGAAACTGAATTGCCCTTTGAACACCAGAGCAACTGATGTCAGTAAAGAGTATAAACATTTTGTGAACATAATAGTATTTCAAATAGACTCATTCTGTGTAGGCAGAAATCAAAGCACTATTAATTTCCACATTTGTCTTTTCAAACAATCTACACTTCCATACATTATCTATGTGCAAACAAAACTTCTATGTATCCACAAGAGAATGTGACCCTTTTGAGCTATAACACAGTGGAGCTTATTTCTCTGTAAGCAGGTCTTATGCAATTAACTGAAGATATTACAGCATTATTTCTTTCTTACTTTACATGAGGATTTTGACACATATGACAATAAGAAATGTGATTCTCACTGCAGGAATGCAATTAATAAAAATGAGAATGTGAAAAGTTACAGTATAAGTAATGCAGTTATTTCAACAAATTAATTGCAGGGGAAAGTTAATCACAGAAGGAAGAATCTATAGATTAAAAATGACATAGGAAACCTGTCATCTAAATGCAGTGGATAGACTTGGTTTCCAAATTTATGACACAAACCTCAGCATCACAGACCACCCCCCGCAACACACTGTACATGTGGGAAAAATTAATGTATGATTGTATATATATGATATTTAAAAATACATCATGTTTTTGATATAATATAGTATTTGGTTTTACTTATTAAAAATCCCTTATCTTTTAAAGATACATTGAATATATTTAATGATGAAATAATATGATGTATTGGATTTGATTCAAAAATTATAGAAGCAGTGAAGTGGGGATATAATTTAAGTAAGATTGGCCATGTGTGAATGATTTATGTAGCTAGGTAATGGTACATGAAAATTCATTGCAATATTTTCTCTACTTTTTGATTAGTCAAAATTTTCCAGAATAAAACATTTAAGTAGACACACACACACACACACACACGCACACGATATTTTAAGCTTTGTGGAAACTGAAACTCCCTTATAAAATTCAAGTTTATTGTTAGAGTTTCTAGAGAGAGATAGAATATCTCTATAAATATATAGTTTTACATGTCAGTATAGACATTACTTTTGGGAAAAGGGATGCAATCATGATGGGGACGGGCATAAGAGTTCTTCTAGGAAATAGAGATATTTGTGATAATTCATTGAAGTAAAAATCATACATACTTTAGGAACTTTTCTGAATGTGTTTTACTTCAAGTGGAAAATGATTTTAAAAGCATAGGGTTCATAAATTTAACTCAGTTTCTAAAACAATGCATATTAGGTATCCTGAAAGCAATGAATCTGTAAAAATATATGTACTACTTCTTACATTATTCTTCTAATACTTTATGGATAGTAAAGTTTACAATTTTACGAGAAGTTAGTATTATTTCATCCATTTCATAGTGAGAAACTGAGGCATATGAAGATGTACTAACTTTTCTGAGGCCACAAAGCAACTGATGTGGAGAGAATAAACACCTCACGCATATTAAATTTTGTAAATTCATTTCTTAAAAATCATCTGAAATGGCATATTTAATGTTAGAAATTAGAAACTAAACTATTATATAAATCACTTTTCCACAAGCTAAAATGATATACTGAACCATAAATCTTTTCTACAAATGAATTGTGCAATAGTTATATGCAACTCTGCTGTATTCTACAATGTATAAACTGCTATTAATAACTTTTTTCCAAAAATGTTTCTTCTTTCTGAAAATTTTTAAATCATCTTTCTTTGCTTTCAGAAAGATTAAATTTAAGTCTCTCCATCAACTATGTGACAAACTGGAACCAACTGGTAAAAATACATGGGATAATTAAACAGTCCTTTTTCTGAAGGCAGAGTATACATTTTATGGATATAGGAACATACTGGGAACTAAAATGAACACATAACAGGTTAAATTAAAATTCTTCCTACACTTCTACAGAGAAAATCTGTATATATTTCAAATATACATGAAATAAACAGAAATTATGACCAAAATAAGACAACATATCTCATAAGGTAACTATGAGAATTAAATCGAGTGATCCATTCAAGGTATTTGACACAGTATTCAACATAATAAGTGGTAAAAAAAAAAAAAAAAAAAAAAAAAAAAAAAAAAAAAAAAAAAAAAAAGAAAGAAAAAGAAAAAGAAAAAAGTTAGTTATATAAAGAATTTGTTTTAGGACATGGTTCTTGTATTTTGGAAAAAGACAAAAAGAAGAAAATAATTTGATAATAAAGTGGTGCTATTTTTCTAGGATTTCATGGGTCCTCCAGTTTCAGATTTCAAACAGTTTCTGTAGTCCAAGCCATCGCTGAGTTTATCCCTAAATGAGTACATTTACACATGGGTGATCAATAAGCCTGAAATCATTAAGTAGAAAGGAGGCCAAGATAACTACAGAAGATTGATTGTGAAAAGGCTGGGTATAGACTGACAGGAATAGATGACCAACATTTGGGTTCATTTATTTAATTCTGTCATTCATTCAGGTACAAATTTTCATCTTTCTAGAAATACCTGTCTAGACATTGTGTTCATCTCTTTAAAAAAAAAAAAAATCATGCCAGAAGGTAAGGAGCATAGTAGGTGGAAGAAAACAAAGATGTCAGGGAGATATATGAATTTGTCATTGGATTAGTTTCAGTTTTGTTACTGTAATACAGAAATGATACTCAACCACACATTTCCTTCAAGACGTGAAAGGTTCAGGCAGACTTTTTTTTTTTTTTTTTTTTTTTTTGGAAACGGAGTGTCATGCTGTTGCCCAGGCTGGAGTTCAGTGGCAGAATCTCAGCTCACTGCAGCCTCCGCCTCCTGGGTTCAAGCGATTCTCCTGCCTCAGCCTCCTGAGTAGCTGGGATTACAGGCACATGCCACCCCACCTAGCTAATTTTTGTATTTTTAGTAGAGAGAGTTTCACCATGTTGGCCAGGCTGGTTTTGAACTCCTGGCCTCAAGTGATCCACCCGCCTCAGCCCGCCAAGTGCTGGGATTACAGACGTGAGCCATCGCGCCCGGCCCAGTCCACCTTTTTAAATTTAAATAGAAACTTCTACTTTAGCACAATAATGTAATTTGTGAGATAGCTAACTAGTTAAGATAGGTCTTCAAATTTTATCGTATTTCTGTTATAGTTAGTAGGGAAGCAGGGAGTGAAAGGTTTCCTACCATTCCTGGAATGGTAGTCACCGTTCCAGGGAGATGGCAAGGTGCCAAAAGAGGGCTTTTAAGTAGGAAACTGCTGATGGTGTAGGATTTCCAGTTGATGTCTACTGAAACAAAGTCATTTACTGGGGGGTAAACTATTTCTTGGAACTACCAATAAGAGTTTAAAATACTAGAATTAGTCATAGAAAATCTGTACAGATCCAAAAACAAAATATGAGTAGATTTCCAAAGCAAATAGAAATGGAATATTATATATCCATTCTAAAAAGCCAATGCTGTAAGGCATAAGCAGGTTTTTTTGCCAAGCATTTGGCCACAATGATCCTAAAATCATAACTTCTTGAACAAAACTGGAGGCATCATGCTACCCAACTTCAAACTATACTACAAGGCTACAGTAACCAAAATAGCATGGTACTGGTACAAAAACACCCACATAGACCAATGGAACAGAAAAGAGAACTCAAGGACGAGACTGCATACCTACAACCAACTGATCTTTGACAAAACTGACAAAAACAAGCAATAGGAAAAGAATTCCCTATTTAATAAATGGTCCTGGGAGAACTGGCTAGCCATATGCAGATAATCGAAACTGAATCCTTCGTTATACCCTATACAAAAATTAACTCAAAATGAATAAAAGACTTAAATGTAAACCCAAAACTATAAAAACCCTAGAAGAAAATCTAGGCAATACAATTCAGGACATAAGCACAGGCAAAGATTTCATGACTAAAATGCCAAAAGAAATTGCAATAAAAGCAAAAATTGACAAATGGGATCTAAATAAACTAAAGAACTTCTTCACAGAAAGAGAAACTATCATCAGAGTGAACAGATAACCTACAGAATGAGAGAAAAAAAATTGCAATCTGTCCATTTGACAAAGGTCTAATAGAGTCTACAAGGAACTTAAACAAATTTACAAGAAAAAAACAACCCCATTAAACAGGGGGCAAAGAACACAAACAGACATTTCTCAAAAGAAGAAATTCATGTGGACAATAGACACATTTTTTTAAAAAAAAGCTCAACATCAGTGATTGTTAGGGAAATGCAGATCAAAACCACAGTGAGACACCATCTTATACCAGCCAGAATGGCAATTATTAAAAAGCCACAAAACAACAAATGTTGGAGAAGTTTCACAGAAAAAGGAATGCTTTTATACTGTTGGTGGGAATGCACATTAGTTCAACCATTGTGTAAGGCAATGTGGTGATTCCTCAAACATCTAGAGGTAGAAATACTATTTAACCCAGCAATCTCATTACTGGGTATATACCCAAAGGAATATAAATCATTCTATTGTAAAGATACATGCATGCATATGTTCACTGTAGCACTATTCACAATAGCAAAGACATGGAATCAACCCAAATTCCCATCAGTAATAGACTGGATAAAGAAAATGTGATACACATATACACCATGGAATACTATGGAGCCATAAAAGGGAATAAGATCATGTCCTTTCCAGGTACATGGATGGAGCTGGAAGCTGTTATCCTCAGCAAACTAATGCAGAAACAGAAAGCCAAACACTTCATGTTCTCACTTGTAAGTGGGAGCCAAACGATGAGAACACATGGACACATGGAGGCGTGGACAACACACACTGGGGCCTGTTAGGGGTAGGGATGGGGGGAGGGAGAGTATCAGGAAGAATAGCTAATGAATGCTGCGCTTAATACCAAGGTGATGGTTTGATCTGTGCAGCAAACCACCATGGCACACATTTACCTATGTAACAAATCAGTACATCCTGCACAGGTACACTGGAACATAAAAGAAACAAAATAAAATACATAAAAATCATAAAAATCGCAATTTGTGGCTGTGCAAAGTGGCTCACGCCTGTAATCTCAGCACTTTGGGAGGCCAAGGCGGGCAGATCACGAGGTCAAGAGATTGAGACTATCCTGGCAAACATGGTGAAACCCCATCTCTACAAAAAATACAAAAATTAACTGGGTGTGGTGGTGCACAACTATAGTCCCAGCTACATGGGAGACGGGGGCAGGAGAATTGCTTGAACCCAGGAGGCAGAGGTTTCAGTGAGCCGAGATCACAGCACTGCACTCCAGCCTGGTGACAGAGCAAGACTCCATCTCAAAAAAACAAAACAAAACAAAACATAAAAAACATAATTCGTTTATAGATTCAAAGTGGTACCTATGAGCAGGGCAATTTTATAAAAATAATATGATTAATACTATTCATAATTATCTTTAACTTATTTGGTGTCAGATACTACTATGAGCTCTTTATGCATGTTTACTCATTTAAACTTCACAATTATCCTATATTGGTAACTAATATTATCATATCCATTTTTCAGATGAGGAGACAGGTTCAGATAAGTTCAATGACATGTTCAAAGTCACACATCTGATAAGTGGCAGGGATATGGTTCTAATATAGCCAGTCAGAGTTGAAATTTGTGTAGTTAGTAAATATTTTATCTTATACACTGTTTTCAGAGTTGACAAGATCTTTCAGTTTTTACAAACTTTCTAAAAGTCTAAACAGTATATTTGAGACCTGAGTGAGGGAAGAAATTAATTTTAAAATTTAAAAAATATCTGGAAAAGGGTGATAATAAATAAATGTTTTTTGGTCTACAAAATGTAATGGTGACTAGAGCTTACAAAGGGTCTAAAAATGTTTTCCTTTTCATGTAGTTGCATGTGAATTTGGGAAGGTACAATTTACTTATTCTGTCTAGCATCATTGAAATGAAGCCTCTTTGAGCATCACACTGTTTGCAAAATTAAGTTATTCCTTGTTAGCACCTCAGTTCCATGCTACCTAATCCTTTCAGAGTGCCTTCCTGATCTTGGCTCCTATGCATAATTCTGATTTTGCTACTAGGTTCAGCTCCACTTCTCTAAGCTCTTGTAAGTTTCCATTTTTGTATTTAATAATTAATTTGGCATTGCCTTCTCCACCCTACTCTTAGCTTCTGGGTTGGTACTGAGGTTTAGTCATGGAAAGTTGGTAATTAAATCTTTCCATCATTTTTCAAGAATGCCCTTTTCTTCCAGGAAAAAAAAAATAAATGTTATTCACCTGTCAAAAAACTTGTTGGACTATGTTAATTCAAAACCAACAGTTAAACAATCTTAAGTATATTTTGTCAGCCCCTTATGTTCCATAATAAACGTCATGCTTTTCAAGTTTTAATTAAATTTCATGATTTCCTACTCCCCACAGTATCTTTAGTATGCAATGATTGAAAGAAATTTGGGGGGAGGTGCCTGGGTGTGTAAACTTCAGTGAGTCTGTGTGTGTGTGTGTGTGTGTGTGTGTGTATAATGTAAATTATTAGTTTTCTATTGCTGCATTGTAAATTACTCCAGAATTTAGTAGCATAAAACAGCAATGTTACCATCTTACAGTTTCTGTTGTGGTTTAGGTGGCTCCTCCAGGCCTGAGATTTTCACAATGCTGCCCTCATCTCAGAACTTTACTGGAAGGATCCACTACCTAACTCACTAATATAGTGGTTGGTAAGATTCTGTTCCAGCTGACTTGTAACTAAGGTTTCAATTCTTCACAAGCTGTTGGTCAGAGGCTTCCCTTATTTCCTTGCCATGTGGTCCTTTCCCAGAACATCTCACAATATGTTAATTGGCTTCATCGGAACCAGGGCAAGGGCGTCAGTAAGAGAAAGAGTGATGGAAGTCAAAGTCTTCTGTAGAAAAGAATCACGAAAGTGACATCCCATCACTTTAGCCATGTTCTATTTATTAAAAGCAAGCTATTAGGTTCTTCCCACATTCAAGGCATTGGAATTATGCAGGAGCATGGATATGATGAAGTGGAGATTATTGGGAGTTTCTTCAGAGCTGCCTGCCAAACTTATTTTGTATATAACTGAATTGATCATTTTTAACCCCCTGCTACTTACTGGGAAAATTCTTTTGATGATCAATCCAATTTAAATATTTATTTTCTCATCATTTTGTCAGCGTGGTTAGGTAGTGTTCAGGCTGATACCAAAATGTTTAGATCCGCCTGTGGCCTGCACATTCCCTTGCTCATTTTTCTCTGACATTTTTCAAGTGGGAGGACTGGGATGTGGTTTAGTTGAGAAGTGCACATGACCTGAGTAAACTCAGGGCAGTTAAAAAATGTCAAGTTATCAGGTGTAGATGCTTTTACCTCCCTTTGAAGTGATGTCTCTTGTCCATTAGGGTTTTGCTGCCCTTTCAGCTGCATATTGTAGCTGATGTGACTGATAACCTTGTCTCTTTTGACTTAGACAAGAACTAGTAGTGCTGGGCGTGGTGGCTAACCCCTGTAATCCCAGCACTTTGGGAGGTCAAGATGGGTGGATCACCTGAGGTCAGGAGTTTAAGACCAGCTTGGTCAATGTGGTGAAACCCCATCTCTACTAAAAAGACAAAATTACCCAGGCATGGTGGTGCATGCCTGTAATCCCAGCTACTCGGGAGGCTGAGGCAGGAGAATTGCTTGAACCTGGGAGGCAGAGGTTGTGGGGAGCCAAGATCGTGCCATTACACTCCAGCCTGGGCAATGAATGAGACACCATCTCATTAAAAAAAGAAAAAAGTAAAAGAACTAGTAGCATCTCTTTGCTTAATCTCTCTGAGGTCAGTTGGACAGAGACCAATCAAATATGGCTATGTCTCCTATTAAATGCTGGCTCAGCCAGGTTATTCTGCAAGGCTCTCATACTACCACCTTACCCTGTGTATGAAGAATGCTGCTAAAAAGAAAAATCACCTGTGGTGCTGTGTCTATGTTTTGTGGAACTAACATGGCTCAAGAAGACTCAATCTAGCCATCTCTTTCAAGCTGCCCAACTCATACTGTCCTGCCAAATTTACTCTGATGTAGCTGCATGCCAGTTGGTACAGAGCAGCCAATGAGGAGTCTGCACGTACACTCCCAACAGTGATTATGAGTAACATGTGTCTGCTCCTAGCTTCAATTATGATCATTAATATAATGTACTCCTTAGTAAGACAAGGCCCATAGAAAAGAGAATCAGAGCGTAATTCAGAAATTTTTGTCTCTTTTCTATTTTTGTTTCCACACTTCCCTTAGGGACTAAAGAATAAATTAATAGTGTCTTCTTTCATTTTTCTGTATAGATATCCCTGCAATATTATTTACCAACACTACTAAGCCTGACTTTTGATGTATTAAAGGGCAAAAGAAGAAATTTAAATTTCTTCTTAAATAATTTCAATTCTTCATAATTAAAAAATGAATTAGACCCATACCTCAGAGTGCACTCAAAATCGACCTCATAAATTAGTACCTAATTAGACTTAATATATGACCTAATATAAAATTAGACCTAATATAAGAAGCAAAAATAAAACTTAAAAAATAAAACAGGAGTAAATTCTCATGATCTTGTTTTAGGCAAAGTTTGTCATCAAAATTTAAAACTTTTGTGTTTCAGAATATACCCTTAGGAAAGTCTAAATACAAGCTACAGGTGAAGAAAATATTTGCAAGCAATATATCTGATAAGAGACTTTAGCTAGAATATGTAACTCATTCAATTTAATAAGATGATGACAAATAACCCAATTAAAACCTAAGCAAAAATCTTGGATAGATATTTTACCAAAGGAGACATACAAATGGCAAATGAGCACATGAAAAGATGCTAACAACATTAGACATCAAGGGAATGTGAAATAAAGTCACAATAAGATCATGCTTTACACACACAAGAATAGCTGAGATCAAAAGTCAGACATGCACACGTATTAATGAAGGTGTAGAGAAGATGAAATCCTCATTGATGAGGGAATGTAAAATGGTGCACCTATTTTGGAAAAGATTTTAACAATTTCTTAAAACTGTAACATTTGTTAAAGTTTGTAAGATTGATAAATTCTACTCCTAGGTCTCTACCCAAAATAAATGAAAATATTTGGCTACACAAAATGTTTGCACAAAAGCTCATAGCGGCATTACTCAAAAGTATATCCATATAATGGAATACTCTTCAGTAATAAAGAGGAACAAATTACTGCTGCATGCTGCAAAATGAACGAACAGACAAAATGTTATGCTAAATGAAAACAGCTAGACACAAAAGTCCACATATCATATGGTTTCATTTATATGAAGCATTCAAAAAAAAAAAAAAAACCCAAAAAACAAAAAACAAATCTACAGAAACAAAAGCCAGATCAGTAGTTCCCTAAGGTTGGAGGTAAGGATGGGAAATGACTGCTATGGGCAGGAATTTTCTTTTGCAGGTGAGAGAAATGTTATAGACCAGCAGAGAAAATTATATAAAGCAGAATCCTCATTCTTGGGTCTTGTGATCCCATTACAAATGTAGACAAAAACTTGCAGTAGGTATTACCAGTGTCTGTGACATTGTCACCAATAAAACCTATGCAAACTTTCATATTACACATATATTTTCATATAATGATAATGTGGTATCATTATAGATACCACAAAATCTTGTTTACTCTCATCACCATTTCAAAATTGTAATTCTTAGACATGCTGTAATATATTAATAATTTTAAAGAGGCACACAAATTACTATATAATAAAGTTATTCTTTATTATCTAAACAATTGGATCTCAATATAATTAGTTTCCCTTGTAATCCAAAGTAAACATTATTCTTGGGAAAATGACTCAGGCTTCCCAGCCGGCAAAAGTTGTCCATAGCACAAGAAAAGGTTAAAAATCTGATACAGAGATGTATATGTCACCAAAAGAGGACTTTCTTGATAAGAAATAAAGAAAAAAAATTCTTTCATGAGCACTAATGTGAAAAGTAATGAGAATATAAAGATTAGCCAGGAGATACACTGGAGACACAAACCTAAAGAGATAAAACAAATTTGATTTGCAGTACTCCAAGGAGCCAGCATAGAACTTTATGTAAGACAATAACACAGATTAAGAGATCATTTGAATATGTGGCATATTAGATAGAGCTGGAAAAGAAAGTGATCTAAGAAAGGTTGGTGATGAACAAGATTGGACATTCCACATAGCAAGAAAGAGTATATATGTGTATAAATGTGTGCATGTGTATATATGTGTATATAGGTATATACATATATATGTATTGACATCAACTCATTTTCTTCACCAAGTTTGATTTCTGTAATAGTGTTATTTATTTTTGAAGAAGAGTCACCACAAAAATTTTAGACTTCCATTGAAGAAAATTAAAATTAAAAGGTTATACTGCTCAGAAAAGTCAGTGACTTGTTCAAAAAGTACTGAGCTAAAGAAAATGTTACTAATCATATACTCTAGGCATTTAGTGTTTTGGCCTCTCTAATTCTTGCTTTTATCAGTCTAAATTCTTGCCATGGAAATCACTGTGTATTAACTAATCTAATTACTGATAGAACACATGGAACCAACAGGATAATTTTAACAAAAATGTTTGAATACTACCCAAGTATTGGTGAGCACTAAAAGAAATCTCCCATGATACCACTATTTTATATTTTGTTAATTATGTTAGCATTTGCTATATTTTTAAGGTAAAATAATCTCAAAGGTAATTATTATTTCAGAAACATAAGCTTAATGATGGCTATTTAATAAGCAACACATTAAGGAATGGGGATGCAGTTCACTTTTTAAACTATGATATCTTTGGGTACAGAATATGAATGAATCAATCAGCTTCTATGGGCAAATGTCCTTCCAAAGTAATTGAGTCCTAAATGCCAAACCAAAATAGTTTGCCATAGATTCAATGAAAATGTTCTGTTCTAAAGAATGTTCTGACTGATAGTAAATTTAATAACATTTTAAAATGTCAAGTTGAATTTTAATTCCAAGTCTGTATCTTCTAGAATGTAATGTGTTACAAATTCAATATCATACGACCATCCTTCCTCAGCTTTTTTGATCTTAGCAATAATAAATTCAGAGAACAAACAGTATCAAGACTATTTTGCTTATTTGTTTCAGAAATTCAAACAATTTGTCTGAATTACAAACCCATAGGAAGCTATTTTAAAGTAATATAAGAACATTTAGATTCATAAAGTCTAAATCAGGCAGATTCTTACGATATCTGATAATTCCACTTAATTTTTAACTTCCAAACTAGACCAACCATAGGGCAAAAATAAAATTTAATAAGTGGTAAAACAGCAATATATTGGTAAAAGTTTCACCTGTTCTATAAAATATATAATTTTCAGCAAATGTTTATCTTGCTTGATTATAAAAAAGTAGTTCAGTTAATATAAATGAATTCATAAATAGGTATTTAAATACCTTAGCTATGTAAAACAACAATTCACAAATACAAGGGGCTGTAGTTTTACATTAACAAAACAATTGAGCTTGTTAATGATTTTAAAAATTTAAACAATTGTTTTTATATCTATGTAAATATAATTTAGCATTATTAAACGTAAGTTACATTTGGGTTTGTGTATTTATAACCTATAAAAGATGAAGCTAAAATATGAAATTATGTTTTAGAAATGTTTTATATTAGATGTAAAATGTAATGTACTACTTGATATATCAAAAGATACCATTATTTACCAACGCCCCTGTTATATATTTTGTGATCCCAGAGTCATTAACAGCATAACAAAATATCCTGACATTCCCTGCCCCCTCCCTGCCATTTCCAAGGAAAACAGGAAATTTTTCCCCAGGATTTAGCTATTTCTCTTGAATAAATGCCCCTTAACTTTTTGCAGACCTTCTCAATTATTCCGGAATTCTGAAAAAGTTGATTTTGATAAGTTTTGCCCTATTATCGTTGCTTCTATTGAGGAACACACTTTTAGAAGTCCTTACTCACAAGCTCTAGAGGTGCTTTTTACACTTGATGATATTTTAACGTTATTTTTATCTCAATTTCCGATTTTTCATTATTTGCATAAAAAGTGTAATTGAGTTTTATATATTAATCTTGTATATTATTTCCTGGCAAAACTTGCTGATTAATTCTAGCAGAATGTTTTGTGGGTATTTTTCACTAAATTTTCTGCATAGGCAATCATGACTTTTGGCTTCCAAAAAACCTTTCATTTATTTTTCTTGCCTTAGTGTACAGGCCAAGTCTCTAGTAAAATGTTGAATAGAAATGGTGAGAATATACATACTTGCCTTGATTCTAACACCAAGAGAAGAGCACTGAGGCTTGAAGCAATAAGTACTGGATATTGTAGATATCCTTTATCAAGTTGAGAAAGTGTGTGAATTTATTATTTTTTATAAAATGAATGCAGGATGTTGCCAAGTGTCTTTTATGTATTAAGTAGATCATGTTAATATTGTTTCTCTAGCTATTTTAGCATAGTGTATCTTTCTCCATCATTTTACTTTTAATTTGTATCTTTTAATTGAAAACGATTTGTAGATGGCATATAGTGGGGTCTTTTTTTTTTTTATCTCATCTGACAGTTTGTATCTTAGTCTATATTTAACATAATTATTGAACTTGTCTAAGTTTGTCATGTCACCATTTTATTTTTAACTAATCTTTATACTATTTAACTTGTATTCTTACCCCCTTTTAAAACTGAGTGGGCAGTGTAATTATTTATTTTCAACTTTTATGTTGGTTGATACAGGGATTATATATACATGTTTAAATAAGAACACATCACTTTATTCATATAAGAACCTTAAAATATTATATTTACATGTGTGTTTCTCAGTCTTTATGCTGTTATTAAAATTCATTTTGCTTCTTTATATGTTTCTTGGTGGACAATAATAGACAGTTATGAAAATATTTTACTTTCAAGAAGAATACTGGAAAAAGAGACATAACCTCCACAACATAATTACATTTAACTTTAAAAGAAGTTAACAAAATTGGTAAATACAGTTTGAGCTTGGCCAATCTTTAATACCCTTTTTATCTAATTACTTATTTTTGTGATGAAAAGTATCTGTATTTGTTATAATATTAAAAACTGCTTCTTTGACTTTGTTGGCCCTCTTTGCAGAAGAGTTTTGTCTCTTTGCAGGAGTCCCCCAATTAAATATAAGTTTCTTCAGCATCTCCTTTTCCTTGGCACATAGGAATAGCAGCTCTCAAACTCTATACCATGTATTGTCTCTAATTATTCTGATGAAAGTTTCCTTCTCCAAGTGGTGAAATGCTATCTCTGAATTGTAGAAAGAATAACACACACAAATACAGAAGAAAACATTTTAATTAAGTTTATTCCTTTGTATACTTCTTTCAGTGCAGAAAAAAAATGTCATGCATTAGATACACATTTCATTTTTTTAGTGTTATTGACAATATAAGAAGATTCACAAAACATATATGTCTTCCTCTTCAAGGAACATTTTAGATCATTTTGGCATTGGTACTTTCCTTAAATTCTCCTGCACAATATTTAATATTATTACAAACTTGAATTCTAAGATATCCGGAAAAGTATAATTTCTTGTGAAATTATTGATTCATTTGACAGAAATTCTGATGTCTGATATAACCTTATTAAATTAAATTTAGCCGATGAGAAAAAAATATTGCCTTCTCTCTCCAACTTTTATTGTTAATATATACTTATTCACTTTGTAATAGGTATTCATTAAATTTCTATTTTCTCCAGGAAGGAAAAAATGTTTATTGAATTTCTCATAGACACCAGACCAAAGGTTATCTCATTTAAGGCTAGTTTTCTTTCAAAGTTGTGTTTTTATTCCTAAGATTTAGAGAACATAAACATATTCTCCAAGGTCACAAAGGCAACTGACAAAATTTAAGTTCAAATCAAGATCAAATTCTAAGTTTCATGTACTTTCCATTAGCACATGATACTATATTTTAAAGGATGTGATTTTTTTACTACTAAAATAATAAAAACAATATGTTTATCGTAATGTATATTGCCTCATTTAAAGTCACTCATATCCCATGTTACAGGAATCATCATTCTTTTTTCTTATGAACATGTTGGGTAGAATCCAGACCTCACTATGCCTGCTGTTGAGCAATAGCACATGGCTAAGAGACAATACAATCATGCTGACTGGTTTCATTTTACATTATTGATCTTAATTCTCAAGAGGGCCTTCAATATTTCTTGATCATGAGAATATATTTTCCAAATTCACTTACTCTCCTACTGTTCTGAAGTATTTCATTCTCTCAGAGAGAAGAGTAAAACAACTACTTCAGTCCTCTCTGATCCAATGGTTGGTTTGTTATTTTCATGAGAAAATTAAAGCAATCAGAAGAGAACCTTCACCATATCCACCTGCCAAGATATACTTTGGCTTCCCTTCTGTTATTATAGATCTATGAAAGCCCAACCACTGACTTGTGAACTAAATATTATCCCTACCTCCCAATTCAAAGGGATTTGCCCAGTTTACCCACCATTTCTAGCCTCTGTCTTTGCCCTCTTTATTGGACAATATAATTGACATATAAATGTGCTCCTATTTCACCCATAGTTTCAAAACATGTTTTGTTTTGTTTTGTTTTGTTTTTTCCTGCATCACTTTCCCTTCAGCCATTGCACCACTTCTCTGATCCTTTTAGCAGAGTAAACTACAGGAAATTAAAAATTTTAAAGTAGGCAATTTCAGAGAATTGCCTATATTCCATCACCAATCTCATCAATCTCACTTTTCACCACATAAATGTAAGTGTTTTCTTTTTTTTGAGTCGTTCATTTACACCATTCCATTGATTTTTTGAGAATTTTGACATATTTATATGGTGTCAAATTACTTAAGCTAAAAATACTTACCTGCATGGTTGTGAGTTATTCGTTACAATAAACATTTTAGGCAATATCTGGGAAGCAGAAAAGAAATAGTGGCTATATTTATTTTACATACTAGAAAGGTAGAAAGGTCAGAGCAAGGCGTGAGGTACACTTGGAACCTGTACACACTGTCAATCACTGGTTGTTCACCTTGTTAGCATTCCTGCAACAACTCCAGCATTCTCTGAATGCTCCTGCATTTTCCCTGACTCCTTGGCCAGGTACTTGCTTAGTTTTGTGAGGTGCCAGCTTTTCTTGAAGAATATCCATAGCATTGAAGTTAGAGGCTAGAAGCATGAAAGGCATTGTGGGTTTTAGTTGATCCGACTGAGTTCAACTGATCTTTGCAAGATGTTGTTCTGAACTATCTTCCTCCACTTCACATTCATCTTCTTCCAACTGTCTACCCTACCCACTTATCTACTACAGTGGCATAATAATAGATTCTTATAACAAATGTATTTTTACATGTAATATATTTATACATCAAAGGTATATCTGTCTATATTTATACCGATATATTAATATATGGCATATTTATACATATATCTATATTTATGTAAGTTTAAAGGGATTGCTTTTGAAATGCTTGATAGAAATATAAATGTAGATCTCAAGTAAGCATTTGAATATAAGAGTCAAAGTAAAGCTGTATATATATTTATACATCTATCAATATTTATATGATTTATGTATATATCTGCTTATCTCTGAATACATAATTATACAGTAAGATCACCTCACTTCGCATTGCTAAATCTAATGGTCAGTATTCAATTTTTTCCTTGTATTTTTCTGTTTATTGTATTTCTTGTTCATGACCTGTCAACAGAATATGACCTGGATGATTTTTCCCCTTCTTTATACACATCACATGGCTTCCAGAAAATTGTATGTGCCTTTTTACTGCTTCCCCTCAGTTCTGCTTGATAATTTCTCTTCCCTTTTTGACTTATTAATGGTAGAGTGTTTCAGAGGGCAGTCCTTAAATAGCTTATTTATAATTACTTTCTTGTTTATAATCAGCCCCAAAGTCTTAAACACTGTCTTTATATGCTGAAGACCCTCTAATGTATAGCTCCAACCTCGAAGTCTCTCCTTTAATTTGACTCTTATAGTCAAATACTTAGTTGAGATCTACATGTGTATGTCTGTGACCATCCAGTCTGCTGGGGACCCAGAGAGAACAAAAACAAAGAAGCAAATATGCCAATTTATCTACTGGAGCTGGGATTCACTTTTCCTATTCTGTCCTTGGACAATAATTCCAGGCTCCTCTGTCTTTGGACTTCAAGACTTAAATCAGCAGCATCCCAAGTTCTCAGGCCTTTGGCTTTAGACTGACAGTTATATTATTAGCTTCTCTGGTTCTGAGATCTTCAGGCTTGGACTGAAGCTACTAACACCCTGGTGTCTCCAGCTAGCAGATAGCTTGTCACGGGACTTCCCAGTGTCCGTAATCACATGAGCATATCCCACTGATAAGCGTGCTGTCACATATCTATATCTATCTGTCTGTCTATCTATCTTTTTGGTTCTGTCTGGAAACCTTGACTAATACCCAAACTTAATCGAGATGTCAAAACAATGAGTATAAACTCCAGATAGGAAAAATAGAAAGAGATCATTCTCCACAATATGCCATACATAAATGTTGAAAGTCAAAATTAAAAGGAAAATCTTAAATCTTTAAATCAAAAGAAAATAATGTGTTACGTTCAAAATCGCCACAACAAGATTAACAGGTGACTTCTCAAAGATGACAAGACAAAGGGAAACATATTCAGAATGCTGAAAGAAACAACCAAGAATTTTGTATCAAACAAAACTAACTTCCAAAATGAAGGCAAAATGAAGATATCTTGAGGTAAACCAAAACTGACATTAGTTGTTACAAGATAACCTGCTTTACAAGAAATATTAAAGAATGTTCTTCAGGCTCAGGGCAAGTATTTGAATCTACATGAAAACAAAAACTGGTAAAGATAATTATGTAGGTAATTATAAACATAATATAATTGTATGTTTGTTTTTCTTTTAATTGACTCAAAAGCACCCCTATATACACATACAGGAAAGAGAAAGAATGCTCTGTTCTATCATATATACTAATGTGATATAATATATTTGGCAATAACAGCACAATGGAGGCAGGTGCAAACAAAGCTATATCAAGTTATATTGGGCAAGAAATGGTAACTTGAATCTCCAGCACCATGTGAAAAGTGACAGAAATAGTAAACAAGAATGGAAATATAGTAAACACTATAAATACATTCTTTTCTTTGCTACACTTCTTTAAAAGGCTTTTTTACTTTTGATAAATTTATTACTATTTTTGAAAATTTATATAAGTACATTCTGTGGCATGTAAGATATAGATATAATATGTATAGCAATAATAGCACAAAATTAAAAATAGGAATAGAGCTATATATGAATAATATTTCTATATTCCAGTGGAATTTAGTATAAATCTAAACTAGATTCTGATAAGTTAAAATGCACATTTTAAGCACTCTAAAAAGCATTATGACAATGACTCCAAAAGTCATTAAAGTAAATTAAATTAAATTACATTAAAGTAATTAAAATCTTATACTAGAAAATATCCAAGTAATGCATAAGAAAGTAGTAAAGGAAGATAAAAAGAATAAAAAGATGAAGATATATTGGAAACAAAACTAAAATGGCAGATGTAAATTCAACTATATTAATAACATTAAATATGAATGGATGGAGAAATCCATTTAAATATCAGAGACTGTTAAAAAGAAAATCTTAATTCTTTAAATCAAAAGAAAATCATGTATTATATACAAAGTAGCCACAACAAGATTAACAGGTGATTACTGCTAATCTTGACTACATTTATTAAAAATTCAAGATTCAACTATATGCTACAGTGTCTCTGCATAAAAACATCTTTATTTTTATGTGTCTTAATAAAACTCTACATCACTGAAGTTTTAATTTCACATAATTTTTATCAATTCTTTTTTTCTTCAATAATTAAAAAATATAAAATCAAGCAGTGGGTCAGATTCGGCTTGTGGGCCACAGTTTGCCAACCCCTCATTTTTGATGCCAGAAATTTTATTTATTTATTTCCAGTTGGCAAATAATAATTGTGTGTATTTATGGCGCACAATGAAATGTTCTGATTTATGTGCACATTCTAGAAAAACAACATATCTATTGCCACAACTTATTTTTTGTGTATGTGGTGAGAACATTAAACATCAATTTCTTTAGCAATTTTGAAATATAAAGGATATTATCATTTACTGTGACCAGTGTGAGGTGCAATAGATCACTGAAATCTATTCCTGTAGTCTAACTGAGACTTCGTACCCTTTGATCAATATCTTACCTTTTTCTTACCTCTCTTCCCCCAGCCCCTGGTAAATAATTTTCTACTCTCTGTTTCTATTATGTTAACATTTTTAGATTCTACATATCATTGAAGTCTTACATTATTTATCTTTCTGTGCCTCACAGATATATGAAAAAATGCTCAACATCTTTAATCATCAGGAAAACACACATAAAAACACAATGAAATTTCATCACACATCTGTTAGAATTGTTATTAACTACAAGACAAATGATAGCAAGTGTTGGTGAGGATGTAGAAAAAATAAATCCTGTTATATTATTGGTGAGAAAATAAATTAGTACAATCATTTTGAAAAATAGTATGGAGGTTCCTCAAAAAATAAAAATAGAATTACCATATGATGCAGCAATCCCACTTATAGGTATAGCCAAAGGAATTGAAATTGTTCTTTCAAAAATATATCAGCATTCCCATGTTCATTTCAGCATTATTCACAATAGACAACCCACAGAAGCATACTAAGTGTCCATCACTGAATGCATGGATAAGGAAAAGGTGGTAAATATGCACAATTGAATACTACACAGTCTTTAAAAGAAAGAAATTCTGTCATTGTTGACAATAGGAATAAAATCAGAGATACACTTTAAATTTAAAGAAACAAACAGTTTGAACATTAAAGTATGGTAAAATATATTTTATATAAGCAACATCAAGAACACTGGAGTGGATATACTATTATCAAACAAAACATGCTTTAAAGCAAAATATGTAAAGATGGCCAAATAGGGACAGCTCTGGTCTGCAGCTCTCAGCATGATCAATGCAGAAGGCAGGTGATTTCTGCATTTCCAACTGAGGTCTTAGCAACTGGCAGACAAAGTGATTCTCTCCTGTGCCTGGCTCAGCAGCTCCCACGCACATGGAGCCTTGCTCACTGCTAGTGCAGCAGTCTGAAATCAATCTGCGAGAGGACAACCTGGCTGGGGGAGGGGCATCCACCATTGCTGAGGCTTGAGTAGGAAAACAAAGTCACTGGGAAGCTTGAATCGGGCAGAGCTCACCAGAGCTCAACAAGGCCTATGGACTCTAGACTCCACCTCTGTGGGCAGGGCATAGCTTAACAACAGGCAACAGACGACTTCTGCAGACTTAAACGTCCCTGTCTGACAGCTCTGAAGAAAGCAGTTGTTCTCCCAGCATGGCATTTGAGCTCTGAGAATGGACAGACTGCCTCCTCAAGTAGATCCCTGACTCCCGAGTAGCCTAACTGGGAGACACCTCCCAGTAGGAGCCAACAGACACCTCATATAGGCAGCTGCCTCTCTGGGACGAAGCTTGCAGAGGAAGGATCAGGCAGTAATATTTGCTGTTCTGCAGCCTCCGCTGGTGATACTGAAGAAAACAGGGTCTGGAGTGGAACTCCAGCAAACTCCAAGAGACCTGCAGCTGAGGGACCTGACTGTTAGAAGGAAAACTAACAAACAGAAAGGAATAGCATTAACATCAACACAAAGCTCATCTATGCCAAAACCCCATCTGTAGGGCAACAACATCAAAAACCAAAGGTAGATAAAACCACAAAGATAGGGAGAAACTAGAGCAGAAAAGCCAAAAATTCTAAAAATTGGAGTGCCTCTTCTCCTCCAAAAGATTGCAGCTCCTCACCAGCAACAGAACAAAACTGGAAGAGTGACTTTGAGGAGTTGACAGAAGTAGGCTTCAGAAGGTCGATAATAACAAACTTCTCTGAGCTAAAGGAGGATGTTCAAACCCATCACAAGCAAGCTAAAAACCTTGAAAAAAGATTAGATGAATGGCTGACTAGAATAAATAGTGTAGAGAAGACCTTAAATGACCTGATGGAACTGAAAAACCATGGCACAAGAACTTTGTGACCCATGCACAAGCTTCAATAGCCGATTCTATCAAGTGGAAGAAAGGGTATCAGTGATTGAAGATCAAATTAATGAAATAAAACAAGAAAACAGTGTTAGAGAAAAAAGAGTAAAAAGAAATGAATAAAGTCTCCAAGACATATGGGACTATGTGAAATGATCAAATCTACGTTTGATTGGTGTATCTGAAAGTGTTAGGGAGACTGGAATCAAGTTGGAAAACACGATTCAGGATATTATCCAGGAGAACTTCCCCAACATAGCAAGGCAGGCCAACACTCAATTCAGTAAATACAGAGAACACCACAAAGATACTCCTCGCAAAGAGCAATCCCAAGACAAGTAATTGTCAGATTTACAGAGGTTAAAATGAAGGAAAAAGTGTGAAGGGCAGCCAGAGAGAAGGGTCAAGTTACCCACAAAGGGAAGCTCATCAGACTAACAGCAGATCTCTCAGCAGAAACCTTACAAGCCAGAAGAGACTGGGAGTCAATATTCAACATTCTTAAAGAAAAGAATTTTCAACCCAGAATTTCATATCCAGCCAAACTAAGCTTCATAAGTGAAGGAAAAATAAAATCCTTTACAGACAAATAAATGCTGAGAAATTTTGTCACAACCAGGGCTGGCTTACAAGAACTCCTGAAGGAAGCACTAAACATGGAAACAACCAGTACCAGCCACTGCAAAAACATGCCAAACTGTAAAGTCCATTGATGCTATGAAGAAACTGCATTAATGGACAAAAAAAAAACAGAGAACATCATAACGACAGGATCAAATTCACACATAACATTATTAACCTTAAATGTAAATGGGCTAATTGCCCCCATTAAAAGACACAGACTGGCAAATTGGATAAAGAGTCAAGACCCATCAGTGTGCTATATTCAGGAGACCCATCTCACATGCAAAGACGCACATAGGCTCAAAATAAAGGGATGGAGGAAGATCCTACCAAGCAAATGGAAAGCAAAAAAATGCAGGGGTTACAATCCTAGTCTCTGATAAAACAGACTTTAAACCAACAAAGATCAAAAGAGACAAAGAAGTCCATTACATAATGGTAAAGGGAATAATTCAACAAGAAGAACTAACTAACCTTAATATATATGCACCTAATAGAGGAGCACCCAGATTCATAAAGCAAGTCCATAGAGACCTACGAAAAGACTTAGACTCCCACACAATAATAATGGGAGACTTTAACACCACACTGTCAATATTAGACAGATCAACAAGACAGAAAGTTAACAAGGATATCCAGGACCTGAACACAGCTCTCCAACAAGCAGACCTGATAGACATCTACAGAACTCTCCACCCCAAATCAACAGAATATACATTCTTCTCAGCACCACATCACACTTATTCTAACATTGACCACATAATTGGAAGTAAAGCACTCCTCAGCAAATGTGAAAGAACAGAAATCACAACACACTGTCTCTCAGACCACAGTGCAATCAAATTAGAACTCAGGATTAAGAAACTCACTCAAGACCACACAAGTACATGGAAACTGAACAACTTGTTCCTGAATGACTACTGGGTAAATAACAAAATGAAGGCAGAAATAAAGATGTTCTTTGAAACCAGTGAGAACAAAGACACAACATACCATGTATGGGACACATTTAAAGCAGTGTGTAAAGGGAAATTTATAGCACTAAATGCCCACAAGAGAAAGCAGGAAAGATCTAAAATTGACACTCTAACATCACAAGTAAAAAATATAAAGCAGCAAGAGCAAACACATTCAAAAGCTAGCAGAAGATGAGAAATAACAAGGATCAGAGCAGAACTGAAAGAGATAGAGACACAAAAAACCCTTCAAAAAATCAATGAATCTAGGAGCTAGTTTTTTGAAAAGATCAACAAAAATGATAGACTACGAGCAAGACTAATACAGAAGAAAAGAGAGAAGAATCAAATAGATTCAATAAAAAATGATAAAGGGGATATCACCACTGACCCCACAGAAATACAAACTACCATCAGAGAATACTGTAAACACCTCTATGCAAATAAGCTAGGAAATCTAGAAGAAATTGATAAATTCCTGGACACATACACCCTACCAAGACTAAACCAGGAAGTAGTTGAATCTATGAATAGACCAATAACAGGCTCTGAAATTGAGGCAATAATTAATAGCCTACCAACCAAAAGAAGTCCAGGACTAGATGGATTCACAGCCAAATTCTACCAAAGGTACAAAGAGGAGTTGGTACCATTCCTTCTGAAACTATTCCAATCAATTGAAAAAGACGGAATCCTCCCTAACTCATTTTATGAGGCCAACATCATCCTGATACCAAAGCCTGGCAGAGGCAAAATAAAAAAAGAGAATTTTATACCAATATCCCTGATGAACATCGATGCGAAAATCCTCAATAAAATACTGGCAAACGGAATCCAGCAGCACATCAAAAAGCTTATCCACCACGGTCAAGTCGGCTTCATCCCTGGGATGCAAGGCTGGTTCAACATATGTAAATCAATACATGTAATCCATCACATAAACAGAACCAACGATGAAAACCACATGATTATCTCAATAGATGCAGAAAAGGCCTTTGACAAAATTCAACAGCCCTTCATGCTAAAAACTCTCAATAAACTGGGTATTGATGGAACATATCTCAAAATAATAAGAGCTATTTATGACAAACCCACAGACAATATCATATTGAATGGGCATTCCCTTTGAAAACTGGTACAAGACAGGGATGCCCTCTCTCACCATGCCTATTCAATATAGTGTTGGAAGTCCTGGCCAGGGAAATCAGGGAAGAGAAACAAATAAAGGGTATTCAATTAGGAAATGGGGAAGTCAAATTGTCGCTGTTTGCAAATGACATGATTGTATATTTAGAAAACCTCATTGTCTCAGCCCAAAATCTCCTTAAGCTGATAAGTAACTTCAGCCAAGTCTCAGGATACAAAATCAATGGGAAAATCACAAGCATTCCTATACACCATTAACAGACAAACAGAAAGCCAAATAATGAGTAACTCCCATTCACAACTGCTACAAAGATAATAAAATACCTGCGAATCCAAAGTACAAAGGATGTGAAGGACCTCTTCAAGGAGAACTATAAACCACTGCTCAATGAAATAAAACAGGACACAAACAAATGGAAGAATATTCCATGCTCATGGATAAGAAGAATCAATATCATGAAAATGGCCACATTGCACAAAGTAATTTATAGATTCAATGCCATCCCCCTCAAGCTACCAATAACTTTCTTCACAGGATTGGAAAAAAGTACTTTAAGGTTCATATGGAACCAAAAAGGAGTCTGCATTGCTAAGACAATCCTAAGCAAAAAGAACAAAGCTGGAGGCATCATGCTACCTGACTTCAAACTATACTACAAGGCTACAGTAACCAAAACAGCATGGTACTGGTACCAAAACAGAAATATAGACCAATGGAACAGAACAGAGTCCTCAGAAATAACACCACACATCTAGAACCATCTGATCTTTGACAAACTTGACAAAAACAAGAAAGGGGGAAAGGATTCCCTATTTAATAAGCGGTACTAGGGAAACTGGCTAGCCATATGTAGAAAGCTGAAACTGGATCCCTTCCTTATACCTTATACAAAAATTAATTCAAGATGGATTAAAGACTTAAATATTAGACCTAAAACCATAAAAGCCCTAGAAGAAAACCTAGGCAATGGAATGGGCAAGGACTTCATGAGTAAAACACCAAAAGCAATGGCAACAAAAGCCAAAATTGACAAAGGGGATCTAATTAAATGAAAAAGCTTCTGCACAGCAAAAGAAACTACCATCAGAGTGAACAGACAACTTAAAAAGTGAGAGAACATTTTTGCAATCTATCCATCTGACAAAGGACTAATATCCAGAATCTACAAAGAACTCAAACAAATTTACCAAAAAAAAAAAAAAAAATCAAAAAGTGGGCAAAATATATGAACAGACACGTCTCAAAAGAAGGCGTCTATGCAGCCAACAGACACATGAAAAAATGCTCATCATCACTGGTCATTAGAGAAATGCAAATCAAAACCACAATGAGATACCATCTCATGCCAGTTAGAATGGCAATCATTAAAAAGTCAGGGAACAACAGATGCTGGAGAGGATGTGGAGAAATAGGAATGCTTTTACACTGTTTGTGGGAGTATAAATTAGTTCAACCATTGTGGAAGACAGTATGGTGATTCCTCAAGGATCTAGAACTAGAAATACCATTTGACCCAGCAATCTCATTACTGGGTATATACCCAAAGGATTATAAATCATTCTACTATAAAGACACATGCACACATTTATTGCAGCACTATTTACAATAGCAAAGAATTGGAACCAACTGAAATGTCCATCAATGATAGACTGGATTAAGAAAATGTGACACATACATACCATGGAATACTATGCAGCCATAAAAAAGGATGAGTTCATGTCCTTTGTAGGGACATGAATGAAGCTGGAAACCATCATTCTCAGCAAACTATCACAAGGACAGAAAAGCAAACACCGCACGTTCTCTCATTCATAGGTGGGAACTGGAAAATGAGATCACTTAGAGACAGAGCGTGGAACATCGCACTCTGGGACATGTCAGGAGGTGGGGTGCTGAGGGAGGGATAGCATTAGGAGAAATATCTAATGTAAATGTGTTGATGGGTGCAGCAAACCAATATGGCACATGTATACCTATGTATCAAACCAGCAAGTTGTGCACATGTACCCTAGAACTTAAAGTATAATAAAGAAATAATAATAAATAAAGCAAAAAATGTTACTACAGTTAAAAGGGACATTTTATATTTATAAAATAGTTAACCCATATGAAATATTTCAAAATCATGAGTCTACATGCACCTAACAAGAAAATCCCTAAGTTCATGAAACAAAAACTGGCAACTGAAGTTAGAAATACACAATTCAAAATCATTAGTAGGAGATGCTAACACTTCACTTTTAATAACGGATAGAGCAAGTCGCAAGTAGGCAACTAATCAACAGGAGAAGTGAAGAAAAGAAGACACTGTAAACCAAATAGCCATGAGAGATATCTATAAAACAATCTACTACACAGCAGCAGTATATATGTTCTTTCCCAGTGTATACTGAACATTTTCTAGAATAGACCATATCTAGGATAGACCATAAGACAAGCCTGAATAAATTTAAGAGGATTGGGATGAAGCATGTTTGTCAATCACAGTGGTATGAACTTGCAAATCAATAACAAAGAAATTTAGAAGTTCATACATATGTAAAAATTAAACATTATACTGTTAATGAACAGTTCAAATAATAAATCAAAGAGAAAATTGCTAGAGAAATAATATTATGATGAATTAAAATGAAAATTGTAACAAACCAAAATTTATTTATGTGGCTTAATCAGTGCATAAACAAAAATTTGTAGCTGTAAATATCTAAACTAATGAAAAAAAAATCTCAAATCAATAACTTAATCTTGTACCTTAAAACACTGGACAAAAAGAGCAAACAAAACATAAAACATTCAAAGTAAAGACATACTAAGTTAAGTATTTAATTAAAGTTAAGAAAATAATAAAACAGAATAGAAAATCAATAAAGAAAACCAATGAAACTCAAAGTTAATTATTTAGAAAGGTCAGTAGAATGGATAATCTGTTAGCTACATTTACTAAGAAGAAAGAGAAGTCTTACCTTTCTAAAACCAAAAATGAAAGACGGGACATCACTACCACCTTAAGGAATAAAAAGGATTATTAGGGAAAACTATGAACAAGTATGTAGTCATAAAATTAGGTAACCTAGATTAAATAAGCCATGTTCTTAAAAGAAACGACCTTCTGAAATTTTCTCAAGGAGAATTTAAAATCTGAACAGACCTGTAAAAATAGAGAGATTGAATTTAAAAGCCATCCCATAAAGTAGTGTCCAAGCCCAAATGGCTTCACTAGACAATTCTACCTAACATTTAATTAAGAATTAATGTCAATTATTGATAAACTCTTTCAAAAATAGAAGAGAATACACAACCAACTCATTCTATGAAGCAAGTAATACCCTGATGTGGAAACTAGACAAAAATATAACAGGAAAGTATAGAACACATCTCCTATGAATATACATACAAAAATCCTCAAGTAAACATAAGCAAATCAATTCCAACAAACATAAAAGAAGATTATAAACTATGACTACTGAGATTCATCCCAGAAATGTAGGATTGGTTCAACATGTAAATATATATTAATAGAACATATTATATCAATAGAATAAAGGTTAGAAACCGCAGTCATATTATTAAATGCAGAAAAATAATTTGAAAAAAAAATACGGCTTGGCATGGTGGCTTATACATGTAATCCAAGTGCTTTGGAGGCCAAAGTGGGAGGATCACTTGAGTCCAGGAATTTGAGACCAGCTTGGCAACATGGTGAGACCTCTTCTCTGCAAAAAATGTTAAAAACTAACTAGGTATAGTGGTATACTCTTCTAGTCCTAGCTATCTGGGAGGCTGAGGCAGTAGGATAACTTCAGCACACAGGAATTTGAGGTTACAGTGAACTATGATTGTGCCACTACATTCCAGCCTGGGTGACAGTGTGAGACATGTTAAAAAAAAAAAAAAAAAAATCCAATACACTAAGTGAACTTGAAATATACAGAGATTTTTCTCAACCTTATAAAGGACATGTATGAAAACTCTACAGGTAACATTCTACCTAACCATGAAATGCAAAATACTTTCTCATTAGGATCAGGAAAAATATATAGATCCATGTTCTTCACAGTTCTGTTTAATATTGTCCTGAGAAGCTCTAGACAGATCAATTAGGGCAGAAAAATAAATTAAAAGCACCCAGATTGGAAAGAAAGAAATAAAGCTGTCAATATTCCAAATGACATAATCTTAGGCATAAAAACGAGAGTCTACTTTAAAAACCATACAATTAATAAGTGAGTTCAACAAGACTGCAAGATACAAAATCAGTATCCAAAAATCAGTTATATCCCACACAATAGCAATGAATAATCTAAAAGTGATATTTTTAAAAATAATCGCATTAGCAACACAATGAAAAAGGATAAAACTTGGAATAAAAATAAATTTAGAAATTAACAAAAGAAGTACAAGGCACTGAAAACAAATACACATACACACACATGCACACTTGGGTGTGAAATAATTGAAATAAAGAAGACCTAAGTAAATGAAAAGCCATCTTATGTTAATCACATTAATGGACTGCAAAACATTATTATTAAAATGGCAAAAATCCTGAAATTGATGTAATGTCAATGCATTTTCCATCAAAATCCCAAATACTTTCCTTGCAGAATTTATCAAGCTGATCCTATAGCTTATATGGAAATTCAGGGGACCCAGAATAACCAAGCCAACCTGTAAAAGAAAAAAATTGAAGAAGCCACAATTGCCAATTTCAAAATTCACAAAGTTACAATAATTAAGACGGAATGGTATTGGCACAAGGATAGTTATAAAGATCAATGGAAAAGAACTGGGAGTTCAGAAACAATGCTTAACATTTGTAGCCCATTACTTCTTGATGAGGTGCCAGGAAAATTCAATAGGATAAAATACTATTCTTTTCAACTAACCATTCTGAGGCAATCAGATAGTCTCATACAAAAGAATGAAGTTGGGAGTCATCCCACACACCAAATTAAATAAAAATGGATCATAGAACTAACTATAAGAATTAAAACTCTTAGAAGAAAATATGAGAATAAATCTTCATGACCTTAGCTTGAGTAAAGGCTAAGACACTAAAAGTACAACCAACTAACAAATAACAGATTAATTAGACTTCAGTAAAATTAACAACTTTTTGCCTCAGAAGTTTTTACCATTAGAAACAAGACATATATCATAAGGAAAGCTAAAAGACAATCTCAGGAAAGGAGAAATATTTGCAAATAACATATTTGATGAGAGAATTATATCTAGAATATGCAAAGAACTCTTATAATTCAATCATACAAATACAAACAATTTAGAAAGTAGGCAGAGTATCTGTAAACATTTATCTATGAAGTATATTACTACAAAAGTCCATTAAAAATAGGAAAAGATACCCAATGTCAGCAACAGTAAAATGCAAACGAAAACCACACGAGATACTATTTCACTTTTATTATGATGACTAAAATTAAAAAAAAAAGACATAATAAGTATTGGCAAGAATGAGGAGAAATTGCAATCCTCAGACACTGGTGGTGGGAACGTAAAATGGTGAGGCTGCTTTGGAAAACATTATGGATATTCCTCAAATGGTTAAATATAGACTTAGCATATGATACATCAATTTCACTCCGCGGTGCATACCCCAAAGAAATAAAAACACATGTCCACACAAAACTTGTACACACAATTTCATAACAGCACTATGGATAATAGCAAATCATGGAAACACCTCAAATGTCAAAAGAGAACTGATCTATCGATTGATGGACTATCATCCAAGCCATAAAATGGAGTAAAGCATTGATACATACTACGATATAGGTGGATCTGGAAAACATTATGCTAGAAGCATTCAAAGAAGCAGTCACAGAAAATGACATACTGTGATTCTGTCTTTACCATATGTCCAGAATAGGTAAATCGATAAAACAGAAAATAGATTTATAGCTGTCTAGGGCTGAGGGGTTTGGAGGGGAATGGAGAATAACTGTTAAGGGGTACAGGTTTTCTTTTGAGAATGATGAAAATATTTTAAAATTGATTTTGCTAACAGTTGTATAAATTTATAAATAAAATAAAAATGACCAAATTGTGTGATACATAAATTTTAATTTGACAATACTGTAAAATATTTGAAAATCTTGTCAATAAGTTCATGCCAATAAATTTTAAGACAAATAAAATAGACAAATTCCTTAAAAGACACAAATATCACTCAGTAAGAAATAGGCATAGAACTATATCAATAAATTAAAATGGAATACAATGTTTGAAAGCTTCCAAGTAAGAAAACCACATGCCCAGTTTGCTTCACTGTTGAATTATACCAAAAATATACGGAAGAATTAGCATCAAATCTATTCAAAATCTTTCAAAAAACAGAAGAGAAGTGAATACTGCCACAATCTTCTCCTGTGAGGCCAAAAATTATTCTTATATAAAAAACACTTCCTGGGACACATCAGTTACTCATTTACATTCTTTCACTAAGAAGTTTTTTTTAGTATCAACTATACTCTAGGCACTATAGAACATGCTAGATATACAAGAGGTAATACACTGTAAATTATATGGTTTGATTGAGAATCACATACTATAAAGAGCCAAGTAAATAGGTAAATATAGCACTGTTATAAATGCTTAGAAATTCACTGTCCACAGCACTCTGGGAGAAAATACTAAATAAAAATGTCCAGATTATGTATGGCAGAGTGCAGGGAAGACTTTCCAGATGATATGATACCTAACTGTAATTGTTGTATCTCACTTCAGCAGTTTGTTGTATAAGCAATGTTACTATAATGGTTTACTCAACACATATTAACAACTGTAAATGCCAATATTGGCAGAAAGTACCATTTCTTCCTTCTGGAAGTTATCTACTTATAGCAATTCAAAACTCTGAAAAAGCACATATAGTAAAGGAAGAATTCCTGAAGAGAGAAAGGGTAGAGATGAGAACTCACACTCTTAAAAACATATAGATTTAAACGATTGTAATAGAGTATCACACAAGTTATTCAAACTTACTGTTTCTAACTATTCTGCCTCTAGTGGTTCTTGAGAAACTTAAACAATTTTGTTTATTTAAGGTATTTGGAATACTACCAGGAACATTGCAAATATTCTAGAATATTATTTTCATTACATCATCAGCAAAGGAAACTAAAAGACTGTAAGGGTCTTATTTTCTAAAATTTTTGCTGCTCTGGCTATTATGTTTTGGAAAACTAGAGGTTCAACAGTGTAATACAGAGACATCACTTTATTCCACTACTTTTAAGTATGGGTTGGCCTCTCAAACCCCAGAGTCCAGCCATCTAGTGGCAGATACTATACATCTCCAGCAACAAGCACTGCAATAAACATGGTACACCAATGTCATTGATACCAAGCAGTTTGGCCCTTCTGTACCAAGTTCTCTCTTACGATATAAGCCTCACAATGTTATGCCTCACCATCCTTAGCCTCTAGCCATCACTCTCATGACCTCCATGAGTTTTATTTAGCTCCACATGTAATCACGCTAAAGTCATCTAGGGGTCTGTGGTACGCAAAATAATGACCTCCACAAAGCTGATTATGTTATTATCCACAGAAACTGCAAACATGTTAACTTGCATGGCAAAGAAGAATTAGGGTTGCACATATAATTAAAATGTAATTCAGATGACCTTAAAGTGAAGAGATCATCTTGGATTATCTGGATGGGCCCAACATAAGTTCAAGGGTCATTAATAGTGAAAGAGGGAGGCAAAATGATTCAACGTGATGTTACTAGATTTGAAGATGAAAGAATAGAGAGCCATGAACCAAGGAGCAGGGGTAGTCTTTAGAAACTGGAAAAGGGAAGGCAATAGATTCTCTCCTAGAATTTCCAGAAGAAATTCAGTCCTTGTTGACACTGTGATTTAAGACTCATTTTGGACTTTTGACCTCCAGAACTACAACACAAATAAATTGGTATTGTTTTAAGCCACTCTGTTTATGGGAGTTTGTAATGGCAGCAATAAGAAACTAATACAGGTTCTCAACATTATAGATTTTTGTCGATAAAGTTCTTGACTTTTACAAATACAGCCATGATTTCCATAGTGGCTGGGTAGCTGAATACAAGTGCTCTTTTTCACTTATTTGAAAAATATTCTTGTAATTATTTGTTGAGATAATTTCTCTTCATAGCTGCATAGTAGTATTTTGTATGGAATAATCATCACTATTTATTGATTGTATTTTCTGTCGTAAAGCTGAGAGTCAAATCAAGAAGGCAATCTATTTACAATTAAAAATCACTGTTTAATAGTATAGTTCAGAGTATTTAGGCAGTTCCCAATACATCACTATTTATATATTATTATAAAGAATATTCTTACATATAGACTATGATACGGAAGTTCTGATAATTTCCTTAGAGCAAATGCCTAAAACTGTTAATAGTTGGGTTCAAAAAAGAAATACACCTTTTAAAGTTTTTCTTATCATGCCCATATTAACAATACCATGATCAGAGTAAGAGTGCTAACATTTATATATTCTTTATAAAAATAGCTGTTTTTCTTTTTTTCCTTTTTGGTTAATTGTATAATCAGTAAACAATTGGTAATCACTGCTTTATTCTATATGTATTGGATTATTAATAATAGAATCTTAATATAAAATGAAAACTGTGATTGGCTTATATTTATGTAAATGTTTATTTACTTTTCTTAAACAGAAAATGGCCGGTCTCATTTGTGTAGAGTCCTTGTTGCATTCATGACTCTATGTTCATGTTAAAGAAAACTAACAACAAGCCCCTGCCTTTATAAAATTTATAATCTTAATGTTAATCACACACTAGCTATAATTAATGAACTTCCAGAGGAAACTCAGCCCTACTGACACCTTGATTTGAGATTCATTTTGGACTTTTGACGTCCAGGACTACAACACAAATGCATTTCTGCTAGGGGATATAATAAAGTTCATTATATGTATTTTCTTATCAACACCTTCTAGTAATTTCACAAGAAAGTCATGATTGACTATTTTATAAATGACAAAATCAAGATTCAGGGAGCTTAATAAATAAGTTTTAGACCATTTGGCTGATATGTGCAGTACTATGCTAGGGGCTGAAAATCTCTTAATGGGGTAAAATTTATGTAACTACACTTTACTATAAGCTTAATGCTGGCTGGTGGTATAGAACAATGTAATAGATGGTTGTTTAGGCATATTTAACTCATATTTGATTGTTTTCAAACTCCATACCATTTTCTAAGTCACTTTTTCTCTTTAAAAAAAATGAAACAAATAATGCGTACATTATAATTTTTTTGTATAACTTTCTAAAATGGTGCTATTGCTCTAATTGTTCCACTGAACAAGAAGCTAAGGAACAGTAGAAGTCATAGCTATACTGCTAAAAATTGTATCCACTGTACCTAAGATACTACCTCTCAAACAGTAAACACCCTGAATATTTATTCTAATTTCTGTGGGCTTTGATTATTACTCTGTATTAGAATATTCTCCTAACTATCCACTGAAATTATTTATATATGTGCTTTTATTTTATCCCTCATATAATTCAGTTTACTTTCAATAGGTATAAATATTTTCCAGCCTCAATTGTGAATCATAATCTAGAGAAGAACAAATTGTGGAAATTGTGTACTAATAGTTATTCATCATGGCCCATGTTACTTCCACTTTTTTAAAAAGGGTTATTTATTTATCTGTGATTCCTCAAAAAATGTCATAAAACTCTCTCTGTGTAGTCATTTGACCTACTAAAAATATGGGTACAGTTAAACTAATGAAAAAAATGTCATTTGTGATCATGAATCACAAGTCAATGAACATCGTCTTTTTTTTATTTTCTCTCAGATTTATTTGGCTGCAAATATATACCAGTTGGCCCAGCAACTATTATAAAACCCCTTTATTCTTGACCTGTCTCTATCCTAATGCTAAAAAAGCTAAAACTGATGTTTTAGCATTTTCAAATGTAAGGTTGTCTGTGTGACATAGTTTTGCACAAGGAGGAATTTCAGTGGGAAGGCTATTACTTCCCTGACAAAGTACACAGGTACTCCTGGAGGTGTCCTTGATTTGTTGGCACTTTTTTTTTTTTTTTTTTTTTTTGCCAAGTCATATGTTCACAGATTCTGGAGATTAAAATATGAACACCTTTGGTGGGTCATTATTTAGCCCATTACGCCTACTATCATTGCTATTTTTTTGGAATATCCTTCATAATTTCTAAGCCAAAAAAAATGCAGATTGAGAAAAACAATATATACAATTTTTAATGTGCTGGATTTAAAATTTATCTTCATTTGTATGAGAAAATATAAAAAAAACTATATATAATCTACTTTTACCAACTTTGATATGAAAAACACTTAAGACAAATTTTGCCAGAGAGAAAGTTGTCTTTATGGATCCACCAATACTTTGCTTATATAGATTGTGTGCTATTTACAATCTTACTTTGAGAAAAGGAAAGCATATTTACATGGACAGCTTTGTTTGGTTGATAAATAAGGTTCATACAATTTCTCAACAAATATGAAAATGTCTTCCTTAAAACTCTAAAGGGCAAACTTGCATTTATGATACATTTTGTCAATTCAGTGTAAAGATATTAAAAACTCTCGTTTGACAAGCTTTAGTTTTGTGTTTCTAAAATAAAAAGTGTTAAGTTACTGTAATATAATATTTGCATTCTCCACATGAGAGAATTGCTTAGACTTATGAATTCTCCTTTGTTTTCCCATTAAATATAGTATTTTAATGGAAATAGTACCAGTTTATGAAATTTGTGTTATTCTTCACTATTGTGGATTTAATTGTGTTCCTTACAGCTTGTATTTTGATGTTCTAGCCTTCAGTAACTCAAAATATGATGTTATTTGGGGATAAAGTTGCTGCATAGGTAATAGTTGAGTTAAAATTCAATCATATTGGAGTAGGGTGAATCTTTAGTACAGTATAACTGGCGCTCCTATAAAAAAGGCACCATGCGACATGACAAACACATGAACACGGAGAATACCATATGAAGATTGGAGTTATGCTACCCTAAGGCAAGAAACAACCAGAAGCTAGGAGAAAGACCTTAAACAGATCTTTTTCTATTACTTTCACAGTAGCTATGTCCCTGCCAACACCTTAACAACCTTAGACTTCAAGTCTTCAGACCTGTGAGATAATAAATGTCTTTTGTTCAAACCACTCAGTATCCTTTGTTATGGGGGCCCTAGCAAACTATAACATTTAAATAGAATCAAAATGAATATGTATTATTTTTAAGTTACATTGTTTTTCTAAACAATACATCTCCACCTTTGTCTATAGCTACATTGTACATATCTACAACCTCCCTATCATTTCTGAATAAGGAAAAGGAAGAAAATTTTATCTGCTTTCTCCCCATTAGTCAAAGATCCTTAGAATGAGGTAGTTCTTTCTTATTTCTGATTCAAACATAATTCAAAGCTTGTTCCTTCCATCATGCAGGGGATAAAGTCTATATTAAAACTTTTAGACGTGAGGACTTTCATCAACACCAGACCTGTCATACAAGAAATGCTAAACAGAGTACTTCAGTCTGAAAGAACGGATGTCAATGTAAAACAAGAAATCATTTGGTGGCATATAACTCATGTAAAAGTAAGTAAATCAACAAATACATACACTCGAATACTCTAATCACCATATGTACACCATTCATATCTTTAGTACGAATACTAAATGACAAACCTATCAAAAATAATAACTATAACAATTTGTTAAGAGAGATATAAATAATATAGAGACAACAAAAATTCAAAAACTGAAGGGGATGGAGTTCAAACAGGGAGATTTTTAGTTTTCTCTTTGCTTGTTTCTTTTTTTCTTTCTTTGTGATCAGAGTTGTTATCATCTTAAAAAGTGATTGATTAATAAGATGCTCTTTGCAAGCCACAGGGTAATTTAAACAGTGTCTCAAAGAAGATAACTTATACACAAATGAAGAAAAAAAAGAAATGAAAGAAGAGAGAACTAACAAAACAACCAGAAAACAATTTTTAATGGCAATAGTAAGTTCTGACCAATCAACAATAACATTAAATATAAATAAACTAAATTCTCCAAACAAAAGACATAGAGTGGTAGAATAAATAAAAACAAGATGCAACTATATGCTACCTAAAAAAGTGGAACTCACTTTACCTATAAAAATATACATAGACTAAAAATGACAGGAATGGAAAAAATATATTCTATTCTAATGAAAACCAAAGGAGCAAGAGTAGCTATATTTACAGCAGGTAAAATAGAATTTAAGACTAAAAACTGAAAAAAGATACAAAGAAAGTCATATTATAATGATAAAGGGATCTATTCAGTAAAAGAAAAATAAGAAATATAAATATATATGCACCCTTCTCAAACTTTTCCAAAAAAGTAAGGAGAAGGAAATTTCAAATTAATTCTACAAGGCCAGCATTACCCTGATACCAATACGAGACAGACACACACACGACACACACACACACAGACACACGGAAAGTCACAGGTCAATATCTCAGATGAACAAAAATGCAAATATCCTTAACAAAATACTAGCAAACTGAAATCAACAAAATGTTAACAAGACCATTCATCGTGATCAAATGGTATTCATCCCAGGGACACAAGGATGATTCAACATATGCAAATCAATACACATAATACACCACATCAACAGAATAAAGGACAAAAACCATAGGACCAGTTCAATAAACACCAAAAAATCACTTGATAAAATTCAACATATTTTCATAATTAAAAACTCTCAATAAACTGGAAATAGAAGGAAGATACCTCAATACAATAAAGGCCATATATGACTAATTCACAGCTAGTATAAGACTGAATGAAGGAAGACTGTAAGCCTTTCCTCTAAGCTATGGAACAAAACAAAGATGCTCACTTTTCACCGCTCTAATTCAACATAGTACTGGAAGTCCTACTCAGAACAATTAGACGAAAAGAAGAAATAAGGGCATTTAAATGGGAAAGAAAAAAGTTAAATTATTCTTATTTGCAGACAATGTAATCTTACATCTAGAAAATCCTTTAAAAGTCCATCAAAAACCTATTAGAACTGACAAATGAATTCAGTAATGTTGCAGGATATAAAATCAACTTACAAAAATCGATAGCATTTATATATGCTGACAGTAAACAATCTAAAAAGAACCCAAGAAAGCAATCCCTTTTGTCATAGCTATGACAAAAAATAAAATACCTAAAAATAAGTTTAACCAAAGAAATGAAAGATCTCTACAGTTAAAACTATAAAATATTAATGAAAAACATTGAGGAGGACACAAAAATGGAAAGATATTGCATGCTCATGAATTATAAGACTCACTATCATTAAAACATCCATACTATCCAAAGAAATCTACATATCCAAAGTAATCTCTATCAAAATATCAATGATATTCTTCACATAAATAGAAAAAATAATCCTAAAATCTATATGAAACAACAAAGACTCCAATAGTCAAAGTAATTCTGAGCAAAAAGAACAAAGCTAGAATCATCACATTACTTGATTTCAAATTATACTACAAAGCTACAGTGATCAAAAGAGCATGGTGCTAGCATAAACACAGGTGGATAGAACAATGGAACAGAATAGAGAACCCAAAAATAAATTTATTCATTTGAAGTCAACTCATGTTTGACAAAAATGCCAAGAGCATACATCAGGGAAAGGATAGTCTTTTCAACAAATAATGCTGAAAAAACTGGATATCCATATGCAGAAGAATAAAACCAGACTTCTCTTATATACAAAAATAAAATCAAAATGTATTAACTCCTACATGCAAGACTTGAAAGTATGAAATTATTAGAAGGAAGTATTTAGTGAATGCTAAATTGGTCTGGACAAAGATTTCTCAATAACACAGGCAACCAAAACAAAAATTGACAAATGGGATCATCAATCTAAAAACCTACAGAACAGCACAAGAAAACAATCAAAAAATAAATATACAACCTACAGAATGGGAGAACTTATGTAAACTATTCAACTGACATGTAATTAATGACCAAGAGATATAGGAAATGCCAATGATGCAATAGCAAACAACAACAACAAAAACCTATAACACAATTATAAAATGGTTAAACTATCTGAATAGACATTTTTCAGCAAAGGGCATACAAATGGCTAACGAGTATATAAAACAATGCTCAGCATCACTAATCACGAGAGAAATGCAAATAAAAACCGCAATATCACCTCACTCCAGTTAAAATTAATTTTGTCAAAAAGACAAATAATAATGGATGCTGATGAGGATATGGAGAAAGGAGAAAGAACCCTTGTACGCTGTTGGCAGGAATGAAAATTAGTACGGATGGCCGGGTGCGGTGGCTCACGCCTGTAATCCCAGCACTTTGGGAGGCCGAGGTGGGTGGATCATGAGGTCAGGAGTTCAAGACCAGGTTGACCAACATGGTGAAACCCCATCTCTACTAAAAATACAAAAATTAGCTGGGTATGGTTGCATGCGCCTGTAATCCCAGCTACTCATGAGGCTGAGGTAGGAGAATCACTTGAACTCAGGAGGCGGAGGTTGCACTGAGCTGAGATTGCAACCACTGCACTCCAGCCTGGGCAACAGAGCAAGACTCTGTCTCAAAAAAAAAAAAAAAAAAAAAAAATGAAAAGAAAAGAAAATTAGTACAGATGCTATGGAGAACAGTATGGAGGTTCCTCAAAAACCTGTAAATAAAACAACCGTATGATCCAGCAACCGCACTGCTAAGTATGTATCCAAAAAATTAGTAAATTAAAGAAATATCTGCATTCCCATGTTTGTTGTAGCACTCTTCACAATAGCCAAGCTATGGAATCAACATAAGCATCCATCAACAGATTCATGGATTAAGTATATGTGGCACATATACATAATAGAATATTATACAACCATGTCACTTTCAACAACACAGATGGAACTAGAGGACATTATCTTGAGTGAAATAAGCCAGACACAGAAAGAAGTATATCGCATTTGCTCACTCATATGTGGGAGCTATAAAAAAAAAATGATCTCATGGAGGTAGTAGAATGATGGTTACGAGAAGCTGGGAAGGGTACTAGGAAGGAAGGGATAAAAAGGGGTTGTTTTATGAGTAACAAAATATAGTTAAATTGTTAGATAGTACAAATAAGTTTGAGTGTTTAGCAGCACAATATGGTTACTGTAGTGAACAATTTATATTATTTTTCAAAATCTAGAGGACTGAATTTGGAATGTTCTCAACACGAAGAAACAATAAATATTTGAAGTGATGGCTATCCCAACTACCCTGATTTTATTATAACATATTGTATTCTTGTATCAAAACATCACATGTACTCCATAAATATGTACAACTATTATATGTCCATAAAAATGGTAAATAATTTTAACAAAAGGTAAATCTAAGCAAAAATAAATAACAGGTAAATCTAATAATCTCTCTTAAAAAATTTTGGGGAAGTTAAAACTAAGAGAAAGTTTATTAAGAACCCTACATACAAAGAAATAAAAAATAAATAGATTTCCTAATAATCAGCAGTGACCAACTTGAAAATATTGTGAAATTATATTCATTTTTATAAAAAGAAAGTCACAAAAGCACTTAAACATAATAAGTTTACTAAAAATGTTAAGGTCAAACAACTATCCAAAAAATAAAATTAACAAAACTCTTTATTTTACTTAAATAAAACAAGTCACATATAAATGTAAATTTTTTTTACATTTCTTTATGGATTATCTGTCTCTGTTTCTCTCTCTCTCTCTCTCTCTCTCTCTCTGTGTGTGTGTGTGTGTGTGTGTGTGTGTGTGTGTGTGTGTGAGACAGAGTCTTATTCTGTTGCCTGGGCTAAGTGCAGTGGTGTGATCATAGCTCACTATAGCCTTGAACACCTGGGCACATACGATCCTCCCACCTAGGCCACCCAAAGTGGCTCACACTCACAGGTGTGAGCCACTACACTCAGTCATCAAATTTGATGTTGTAAATATTTTATGTCCCACAAAAACAGTCTATGCATTCAAGATAATTCCAAATCAAATCTCAAAGAATTCCTATGGGGACTTCAAAAAGAATTCTACTGTTAGTTTGGAAAAAAAATGCTCAAGAATAGTGTATTTAGAAAGTGAATAGTAATAAGGTAGAGGATAAATTTAATACAAAATAAAAGTTTATTTAAAATAAGTGGTATTTATTTTTATAATGTGGGTAAAAACAGACTATTTTACAAATGGTTACGTAACAAAGGGCTCTCTTTTTGGTGAACAAATTTTATCTCTATCTGAAAGCGTTTATTGCATTCTAGACTGACTACAACCACCACTCCCCCACATACACACACATATATATAGACACAACTGTAACAATACTCAAGCAAATAGCTTGAGGCAGAACATTCCTTCCTAAAATAAAATTCAAAGTCATCAAAAGATAGTAAAGTTTAAATTTTTTGAGCATTAAATTTTTTGTATAAAATACAAAGTTAATACGCAAATAAACACATGGAAAAATATGTGTGATATATATTTTTACAACCTATGAAAAATTCCTACAAATATACATTATAAGACAACTGCTTAACTGCATAAAGATCAGTAGATAAATGCATAAAGGTTATAAAGCAGGTAATTTACTATAAAAAGAAATACAAATGAGTCCCAAAAATAAGAAGTCCAACTTTACATTTACAAATAGTAATGATACAAATATTAAAAAGCAAGGTGATAATACTATTCACTTATCAAATTGGTGAAAAAATTTAAAGTTCAATAATATCCAATGTTTAACTGCAAAAAATGGGTACTCCAATGCACTATTGTTGAGAGTAATAAAATAGCAGCCTTTCTAGATGGAAGTTTCACTGAAAATTTTCCTACAAATTATGCATTATATCTGACCCATCAAATCAATGTAGTATATATAATATATACACATGTATCATATATACATATAATATATATTGTATATACATACATATATACATATATAATAGACACATATATTAGATGTACATATAGTAGACACATATATTAGATATACATATAATAGACACATATATTAGATATACATATATATAATCTACCATACAATTCTGTATACAAGAGTACTTATCTTAGCATTACTTGTAATCATGAAGAAGTACAAATTGTATAAATATCAAGCAATGAATATGGTTAGAGTGAATCTTCACTTTTTATTAAGTCTGACTGCATAGCATAATTATCTATAAGAATTACATGATCACAATATTTTAAAACTGACATAAATTTCAGAAATCTTATAGAGATTTCTTTTTTGCCTAAATACTTTCATTTTTGCCTAAAATTGCAGAACAAGCTTATGACTGAACTGAGAACTGGAAACTGCTCAGCCCAGGGAGCTACTTACTTTCTACTACAAAACTCTAAAGACCATTTAAACAAAAGCTACAGGAAAGGCTTCTACTATCATCCTCAGTTTATTGATATGTTTATCTGTCATTAAATATTTTCCACTTTCTGCTTATTCTGCTTCCAATTTATTGGAAATCACTGCCGGGATTTGTACCCAGTAGCAGCAGAAGAAATAATAAACTAATGGTTATGTTGCCTAAATATTAATTTTTAAATTAGTCATTCTAAACACCAAACAGCAGCTTAATTCATGATATATCAGAGGTGCTAGAAGTTTGGTAAACCCAATCACATTTATCTTGACCCTAACTTTATCAGCTATGGGGAGAGTAAGAATGTCAATATGCAACTTACATTTCTACTGTTTCCTACCATGTTCCTGACTTGTTTGCATGAGAGTTCATAAAAATATTCCATACTTCATGTCATAGTCTCATGAGGTCTTAAACAAAGAATGAATAATAAGCTACATTTAATGAAATACATGGCTGAGAATAAAGTGAAACAGGCATTATAACACATGGCTGTTAGGCACACAAATCGTTAAGATTTCTGGAAAGCAATTTAAAAATTCTTACCAAGATTCTCAGAAGTCCTCAGAACTCTGACTCAGAATTCTGTGTATAATAGTTCAATCTAAGGAAAGAACAAGAAAAAAGACAAAGGTTTATATATAAATATATTCATCTCAAAATAATTTACAATAGAAGAAATAAGCATTCAGTAGCTGCAAAATAAGTATTCAATTTTAACTAAGTTGATAATGAAAAGAATAAAACAAGGGAAAGAGATAAACTAGATAGGATTACACAAAAAACATACGCATATGTGTGAAAACGTGTAAGAAAACATTACCGTGATTTGTAATGTTAACAAATTTTTGAATGGGAACAACCAAACTAAATCTTCAGTGTAGAAATATTTCAGAACAAAGATTCTGGGAACTTCTTTGTAACAAAACTTGAATTTTTGTTCTCAATACTTTTGGGGATACATGTGGTTTTTGGTTACATGGATAAGTTCTTTAGTGGTGATTTCTGGGATTTTGGTGCAACTGTTACCCAAGAAATGTACACTTTATCCGATGTATAGTATTTTATTCTTCACCCACCTCTTAAACTTCCCCCAGGAGTCCTCTAAGTCCACTACATCATTCCTGTCCCTTAACACCCTCATAGCTTAGCTCCCAGTTATAAGTGAGAACCTATGATATTTGGTTTTCCATTCCTGAGTTGCTTCACTTATAATAATGGCCTCCAGCTTCATCCAAGTTGCTATAGAGATATTTTTTAGTTCCTTTTATGGCTGAATAGTATTCCATGGTGTATATATAACACATTTTCTTTATCCACTCATTGATTGATGGACACTTAAATTGTACCCATATCTTCTCAAGAGCAAATTCTGCTGCTCTAAACATGTATGTGCATGTATATTTTTCATATTATGACTTATTTTTCTTTGGGTAGATACCTAGTAGTGGAATTGCTGGGTCAAATGGTAGTTCTACTTTTAGTTCTTTAAGGGATCTCCAGACAGATTTTTATAGTGGTTGTACTAGTTTACATTCCCACCAGCAGTATAAAAGTGTTCTCTTTTCACCAAATCCAAACCAACATCTATCTTTTTTTAATTATTATTATTATGGCCATTCTTGCAGGAATAAGGTAGTATCTCATTGCAGTTTTAATTTGCATTTCCCTGATGTTTAGTGATATTGAACATTTTTTCATGTTTGTTGGCTGTATATATATATCGGCTTTTGAAAAGTTTATTCATGTCATTTGCACAGTTTTTTCAAATTATATACTTTAAGTTCTGGGATAAATGTGCAGAATGTGCAGGTTTGTTACATAGTTATACACATGCCATGGTGGTTTGCTGCACCCATCAACTCATCATCTACATTAGGTATTTCTCCTAATGCTATCCCTCCACTGGTCCCCCAAACCTGACAGGCCCTAGTGTGTGATATTCTCCTCCTGTGTCCATGTGTTCTCATTGTTCAGCTCCCACTTATGAGTGAGAACATGTGGTGTTTGGTTTTCTGTTCCCATGTTAGTTTGCTGAGAATGATGATTTCCACCTTCATCCCTATCCCTGCAAAGGACACAAACTCATCCTTTTTTATGGCTGCATAGTATTCCATGGTGTATATGTGCCACATTTGCTTTATCCAGTCCATCACTGATGGGGATTTGGATTGGTTCCAAGTCTTTGCTATTATGAACAGTCCTGCAATAAACATACGTGTGAATGTGTCTTTATAGTAGAATTATTTATAATCTTTTGGGTATATACCCAGTAATGGGATGGCTGCATCAAATGATATTTCTGGTTCTAGATCTTTGAGGAATTGCCACAGTCTTCCACAATGGTTAAACTAATTTATACTCCCACCAATAGTATAAAAACGTTTCTATTCCTCCATATTCTCTCCAGCATCTGTTGTTTCCTGACTTTTTAATGATCGCCATTCCATCTAGCATGAGATGATATCTCACTGTGGTTTTGATTTGCATTTCTCTAATGATCAGTGATGATGAACTTTTTTTCATATGTTTGTTGACCACATAAATGTCTTCTTTTGAGAAGTGTCTGTTTATATCCTTTGCCCACTTTTTGAATGGGGTTGTTTTTTTCTTGAAAAATCTGTTTAAGTTCATTGTAGATTGTGGATATTAGCCCTTTGTCAGATGGATAGATTGCAAAAAAATTCTCCCATTCTGTAGGTTTTCTGTTCACTCTGATGATAGTTTATTTTGCTGTGCAGCAAGAATAATTATTTCCACATAGGTCTTTTGGATTGTCTTTGATGGAATTCTGTTCCTCAAGGAATCTCGGACAAAAATCTTTTAAAGACAAGCCCAGCCACGGGTTTATATACTCAAATACATGTGAATTGGGTGATCCTTTTGTCTTAACATACCAAGATGAATGTGGAGCTCCTGGACCTGTTAGAAAGTGACATTCTTTACTGACCACAGGTTAGGAACCCTGTGCAGGGACTGTGTAGACAAGGTATGAGGTCAGTTCTCCTAATAGGTTTTTCTTGGCTCTTCAAGTCAAGATTGACTCCTTAGAAGGAAGTATATACCCTTCCAGTCAAAGTCTTGATAAAATAACAGTTTTTCCAATTGTATCCTGTTGAAAAAGTGAAATGGATTCTTATTGCACTGATGCAAACATATTGCCATAAGTTAAGAGTACTCACAGATAGTTTCCAAATTCTAGAAGATCCAGGCAGAGAGAAACAAACATGCTCCAAATTTTGTTCACAGGAATATACCTTACTCAACTATTAAAGGCTATAAAAAGTTCAAAATAGGTTTCCTTGACCCTGAAAAACAAAACGAGGATCAGAAATATTCCAAGCAAAAGTCAAAAAGTTTGCTTTAACTTTCTGAGTGCTGTCCGTTTAGTTAAATCTTGTTTTCCTTGACATTTATGAACATTTCAGTTCTTCATGAGTCCTGTGTGTTTTTTCTCTATTCCAATTTACAATCTAGGAAGCTATTGGAAACCTGCATTTGAGAACATGTATTAAAGTCTTCTAGCTTGATTATAACCCATCTGTTGAGAAGGAACAAAGGAAGACAACAATTGTCTAGTGACAAAATTTCCACAACTGACAAAGTTTAGTTATCTCTGTGGTTTAGAGTAACTTTACCCTTAATTGTGATTGATAGCATATATTCAGACATTAACATTTTAGAAATCTCATACAGTTTTGGAACATAAATTAGTATTATTCACCAAAATATAACTTAAAGAAGATTAGACATCATTTTGGCTATCTTGTGTGACCAAAAATATCAGATAATCTGGTTCACCTCTTTTCTGAATGTTTCAGGTGTCCTGTGAAGCATCCAGAAAACCAGGTGTTAGGAAAAACAATTTTGAAACTTGACGCTTGAATTTGGGACACCTGTTAAATATTAGAGGTTTAAAATACTTGATGTTATGAAATAGAATTTCAAATTGCCATAAATTATTTATTTTGCCAAAAATGACTCAAAAGGCAAAAACCTTTTATTAGCCTTTACTATTACATGAAAATCCTGTTCAAAGTCAAATTTACCTTTGCATTGATTTATTAATGTTAACCCCAATTTGTTTAAATGAAACCTTATAGAAGATTCCATCTAATCTTAACCAATTTCACCATGAAGTAAAATCTTTGCAAACCTTTTATAACTCTTTTGCTAAAGGGCAGATTAACATATTAAGACAACCTTGCTGTGCTTTTATTTCAATGCTCAATTTATGAAAAGACCATACAATACCCTTTTGAATTTAATGTTACATATTTTTGCAAGATTAATTTTTAGTCTTTCCACAACTAACTTAAATGTTTAGTTTTATCTTATTACATTTAAGATAATTCCTTATCCCTGTGAAAAATTTACATTTCCATGCTTTCTTATAATCTTTGACTAAAAAACACATTTTACTGTTTTTATAAGCCTTGCATATAAAACTGTTTAGTGATCTCAAATACATGTTGCACTGTTAACTTAGCAACTTTTACTTTTGGTGAAAAATCTGGTTAGTAAACAATTTTAATTATGTACCAGATGTAGCACCTAGGAACCAGACAGAAGTGCAGATAAAGTCTGACTTTTCCCAGCTTCTAACTCTACATGTCCCAAGCCATACCTATCTGTAAAGCAGGCAATACACAACCTTGGAACATTTAGCAAACCTAGTATCTAAGTTGTATGATTTAGACCATCTGTTTGCATCTTGATGACACTTTACTTTTATTACATTTTACCAGTAATCCTTAAGGCTATTTTTATTCCTTAAAGATTAAAATCACATGTACTAAAACGCATTTTATTTAAGTGCTTATTTTTCTTTAAGCCAATCAATTAGAGATCTTTTTGTAGACATTACACAAAACACATATATAGCAACACAGACAGAAAGTTCATCACTCATAAGATTTTTTATTTGCCAATTTGTTGATTGGATTATTGGCTTCAGGGTGGAGCCTCTGGAGGAGCAGCGCCAGTAGAATGTATTTTTAGGGTCTGATAAGCAGGCACAGCTGAAGGCAAAGACAGATTCCCTAAAATTAAGGGTGCCATTTTATACTGAATTTTGGATCCTCAAAGGGAGGGAAATACTATGGAAAAAGACAGCACACTGCTTCTATCGCACATTTCATTGCAAGGAAACCACAGCCAATCACCTTATTTTGTAATCAGTCCATCTGCCATGGGAGTCTTAGCTCTCAGTGGGGGGTGGGGAATGTTTTCATGTCTTTCAGGTGACTAAGCGTACATCTCTGATTTACAATTACTATTAGCCATCCCTTAAAGTGTATTTTCTACCTAGTTATTACACATCAAGCTCTCTCCTAATGTGAATTGGATACCCGCAAAACTCAAAACTGTCAGATAACACAATGTAAAACAGAACAGAGCCTTTGATTTTAAGAGGAAATTATCTAGCTTTTAATTCTTGGGGTTTCATGAGGAAAACGGAGGGTTTTTTCCCCCAAAACAATGTCTGTGGTGCCTCCTCTGTTTTTCCCAAGGAGTCCCATGCTACCAGAAGTTATCTTAGATCTTAGGGCCTCTCCTGTGTGCATTAAGAGTGGCAAGACAATAATTCAGTCGACTGAGAAGAAAAAAATGTTTTTTCGGAAAATCAAGATCCAAGAAGAGAAAAACAGAAAGGCTTTTTAAATACACCTATAATTTGAATATCCACTTCGAATTAAGCTGAGCACTCTTTAAGAAAATCCTTTTATATCCCTTGTTACTTGATGTTAGCCATGCCAAGCAGTTAAGATTCTCAGCTTTTGAACTAACCTCACAGGTGAAACCACCAAGCCTTAGTTAGGTTATGACTTAACTCCCAGTGTATGAGGTATTTTCAAAGGGATGTTAAGCAGCTTTTAAAACTGTCATTGGAAAATTGTGACTGAGAAAGTGAAATGGATCTAACCCAAACAACTCGGCTTTGTTTCCAGCCCCGAAGCTGTCCTTGCTTATCCATGGGTGTAGGCCGAACCAACTTTGGGAGGAGCCTGGTTTACAGTTAATAGTCTAAAACAAAGATAGTAACAGCCCCTTCTTAATATATGCTTCCCTCTTGCCTGGGCACCAGACCAAGAAATTAGCCACAAGATTAGAAGTCATGGCCTAGGAGTCACACAGCTGGAAGCTATAAGATTTTGACCCTACCTAAACTGCTCTCAAGATCAGTGCTTAAGATATTTTGTAAACCGGCCAGGCGCGGTGGCTCAAGCCTGTAATCCCAGCACTTTGGGAGGCCGAGACGGGCGGATCACAAGGTCAGGAGATCGAGACCATCCTGGCTACAACGGTGCAAACCCCGTCTCTACTAAAATACAAAAAACTAGCCGGGCGAGATGGCGGGCGCCTGTAGTCCCAGCTACTCGGGAGGCTGAGGCAGGAGAATGGCGTGAACCCGGGAGACGGAGCTTGCAGTGAGCTGAGATCCGGCCACTGCACTCCAGCCTGGGCGACAGAGCGAGACTCCGTCTCAAAAAAAAGAAGATATTTTGTAAACCCTGCCCTTGATGGATCAGCTGGCACCACCCAGATTGATAAACCGGCTCATCTGATTTTGTGGTCCCCACACAGGAACTGACTTAGCACAAGGAGACAGCCACCATTGTAAAAGGGCAGAGACTGAAACAAAGTATCGCCAGGGGGTTACAGGTCATGTTGGCAAGGACTCGAAACAAGGTGGAGTCCTATAGCCATGTTGGTACTGACCATTTGGTTGCACTGGCTTGAACAGCAGGCTTATGGGGTCCTGAGCCTGCATTCCAAACTTAGTTACCCTTTCTTTTGACAAAATCATACAGAAAGACACACAAAGCATGCCATATTGGCTACAGCTTAAGACCAACCTCACCAATCTTTTTCGTTAATTAAAACTTTACGGGGGGCCGGGCGCAGTGGCTCAAGCCTGTAATCCCAGCACTTTGGGAGGCCGAGACGGGTGGATCACGAGGTCAGGAGATCGAGACCATCCTGGCTAACACTGTGAAACCCCGTCTCTACTAAAAATACAAAAACTAGCCGGGCGAGGTGGCGGGCACCTGTAGTCCCAGCTACTCGGGAGGCTGAGGCAGGAGAATGGCGTAAACCCGGGAGGCGGAGCTTGCAGTGAGCTGAGATCTGGCCACTGCACTCCAGTCCGGGCGACAGAGCGAGACTCCGCCTCAAAAAAAAAAAAAAAAAAAAAAAAACTTTACGGGGAATATAAACAATGATCCTTATTATCCCTTTTGCCAGTTTGCATAGGGAGAGAGAAGCCAAAAGCTTGACTGGTTCAAAAAAAAAAAAAAAATCTTTCACTCTTTTGCTGGCATGGCAGGCTTCTAGGTTCGGGAGAGAGAAGTCAAAAGTTTGACTGGTTAAAAAAAAAAATTTAGTCTTTTGCTCTCATGTCAGGATTCTAGGTTCCCTTACCCCTAAATCAACTGTAAGCCAAGCATTTTATTTTTTTATTTTTATTTTTTGAGACAGAGTTTCACTCTTGTTGCCCAGGCTGGAGTGCAGTGGCATGGTCTCAGCTCACTACAACCTTTGCCTCCTGAGTTCAAGGGATTCTCCTGCCTCAGTCTCGGAGTAGCTGGGATTACAGGCACCCGCCACCATGCCCAGCTAATTTTTTTGTATTTTTTGGAAAGACAGGGTTTCACCATGTTGGCCAGGCTGGTTTTGAACTTCTGGCCTGGAGCAATCCACCAGTATCTGCCTCCCAAAATACTAGGATTATAGGCATGAGCCACCACGTTCCACCAAAGCCAAGCATTTTAAGGTTCAGGGAAATTAACTTTTCCCAGGTAGGAAGAAGATTATAAAAGTGCCATTTTAAACTGTGAAAAAAGGAAAAACACCACAGAACATACTGGGTGTTCCAGTTAGGGTTGTCAAGAGGTACTGCCTCTTTTCCTATCGAAAATGGTGTTTCCCATATTTGTTTGCCTTCCCTATTTTCTCTCTTACCTTTTGGCCTACAATAGGAGACACGGTGCTCATCTCTGAAATTCTCTGCTGCCTGCAGAGTTCCTGTTTTTCAGTGGCAGTTAGGGTCTGGCTTAGGAGCAGCATAACAGCCCTCCAGGAGAGGTCAAATACCTGAGTTAAATTTCGGAAAGCTTTTGCACACCTATCAGGGACATCAGAAAATTGGCCGAAGTCTCCCTTTATTTGCCTAAGGTCCTGCAATGAGAAGGAAACTCGAACCCTAGTGGCATCAACTTCATTGGGCATTTCCTGTAGGGGTAAGAGCAAAGGTAGGGGAGTGGGATATTTTGGAGATAGTAGTGGTGGAATAGCTGGAGGCGTGGTTAGAGGTGGCCCCAGATAAGAAGAACTGGAAGGGTTGGGACACTCAAAAGCTGCCTCAGATGGTTCCCCCGGAAGTTGCTTTTCTAGTCTTGGGGAATCATTCCCTTTGTGCCTGCCCGATATGACTGCTAAAAGGACTGGCAAATGTTGCACTTCCCTCCTAAATGGAGGGTTGATTGTGCAATGCTTGGAAAGGTCTGGGTTGCCTCGCAGAGCAACGGAAGCCTGTACATAAGGTACCTCAGAACATTTACCCACCCGTCTGCAGAACAGATCTAATTGTTGGATAATATTAAAATTATAGGTCCCTTCCACAGGCCTGGATGGTTCAAGATGGCGAGAAGCCTATGCCCTTTAGCAAAAGAAAATGAGCCACTTTTAAAATTAAAGTTTCCGGCCGGGCGCGGTGGCTCAAGCCTGTAATCCCAGCACTTTGGGAGGCCAAGACGGGCGGATCACGAGGTCAGGAGATCGAGACCATCCTGGCTAACACGGTGAAACCCCGTCTCTACTAAAAATACAAAAACTAGCTGGGCGAGGTGGCGGGCGCCTGTAGCCTCAGCTACTGGGGAGGCTGAGGCAGGAGAATGGCGTAAACCCAGGAGGCGGAGCTTGCAGTGAGCTGAGATCGGCCCACTGCACTCCAGTCAGGGCGACAGAGCCAGACTCCGCCTCAAAAAAAAATAAAAAATAAAAAAATAAATAAAATAAAATAAAAGCTTCATGGTCAAAGGAGTCTTTGTGCTTCAGAACACGCTCCAGAGGAATACTGGCCGAAGATGATAAAGAGAAGTGAGAAAACCGAGTCCCTTTAGTCTCTTTCCTTTTGGTGTGACCCATGATGGAAAGGAATACAGTGGGGACGTACCCCCTGCTGTTTTCCCTCTGTGGTTCCTGGGTCCCAGCACCTTGTTGAACGTGCTGCTCATGGTAGCAGGTGTGATCCCAGCCATGGAACCAGAGAAACTATGTGATCGGGATTAGTCACACTCACCCAAGTGGCTCTAGTCCTCTGCTTGTGATTTCCCATTAATTTTCTAGACTTGTGTGACCTGCCTGGCTCCCCTAAGAATGGATCTTGGGAGACACCATGTGACAGTTACATTAGGGCAAATGTTGCACACTTCCCTCCTAAATGGAGGGAGTGTGCTGGTTTGAGCTCTACATCTAAATGCTTTAGCCCATGCTAAAAGCATTTATCCTTAGAGAATGGTTCTGGTTAACTTCTGAACCCAAAATTCCCCTACTAATTAAGTACCATTCTAACTGAAGGCATAATAGATGCCTTAAAAGAACATAGGGACCCAATGGCCATTTTCCTGCTGATGGGACAGTATCAAGACTAAAATTTGGCTTTGGAGGATATTTTACCCCTAATTGTTGAAGCCAAAATTTTCCCATTTACACAAGCAGCGTGAAGCCTGGTTTCTAGTAGAGAGGTGCAAAAAGAGGAGAGAATTGGGAAACTATGGTGTTTCAGTGAAGGACCGACAATGTGCCTCACGGAGAGGATTCCTATTCCACTAGGTGGCACTGTTGACCTTGAAATGCCATATGCTCACCATAGCAAGGGAAGAGTGACCTTGATATGCCAAGTGCTCTCCAGGCCAAGGGCAGAGAGAGACCTGGAAAAGCCATGTGCTCTCTAGACCAAGGGCAGAGAGTGACCTAGAAGTCCCATGTGATCTCCACACCAAGGGCAGAGATTGACCTGAAAGTGCCATGTGATCTCCAGGGCAGAGGGAGACACTCACTGTTGGGTGGGGAGGTCTCTGTTCCTAGAAAATCACAGCCACCTTCCCTTGAGCTATATCCCCAGTTACTACCATATTACCTGATCTTGCCAAACAAGATTATTTTCCTGTAAAATTTCCCACACATTGCATAAACAGATAGGTTAAAAGATATGGATGGTTACAGACAGGAAAGGAGGAAATTACAACAGGAAAGTTGGAAATCCTGTGGCCAACATTCCATCAGGGCAGTCAGAGGCTGGGGTCAGTCCAGAAGCCCTTGGTAACAGTGGGAGGTAGCCCCAGCCAGAAATCCTCGGTTGTCCCAGGACTTCTTCCAGCCCCACATGACAGCTAAGTCCCTTGTGTAAGGAAGCTCCTTTAAACATGGCCAATATGCCCAGCCACCCATGGGTGCTGGGGGATTCTCCATGTTCTCCCCAGCAAGTCTATCCCCCAAGTCTTGTAAGGCTGGCAGCCATGCTAATCGTTTTTAAATGGCTAAAGGGAACCCAGTATTTGGTTTGATTTGGTTCTAAAATGGAGGCCAAGAGCCTCAGAATGAAAGGACAGAGTTTGAGTTTGCTCCTTTATTCACTGTTTTGATGAATGTTGTACCTTGGTATCCCGAACAAGGTCCCCATTATGAAGCAGTTATGTTGTCTGGGGTATATACCTGGGGTTCATTGTCATGCACCAGGAAAATTTAAGACACAGACACACAAGAGGAGTTTAGGAGTAGAGATTTAATAGGCAGAAGAGAAGAGAAAGAAAAACAGCTCACTCAAGGAACAGCTGGTGGCAAATGTTTCGGATTTTATAGTCCAGTTTGAGGAAGTGGTGTCTGATTTGCCCTATGTATGTATATGCTCACAGTTGATTGGATCAGGTATGATGTTTACATAGTGCACAGGGAAGGCTGGTTGCCCCATCCTAATATTATGCAAATGGACTTTCCAGTTGATTGGCGCCATCTTGTCTGCTCCTTACAGTACATATGGCTGACAAAGAGAAGGGAAGATAGAACCACCTTCTTGAACATGTCTAATCCCTAGTTCCTGCCAGCATTCACACATGCAAGCTTGTTTGTGTATGTCTGAAGATTGACTTTACAGGCTGCTCTTTGTTAGAAAATGATTTGGGGCTGCTTTTTATGAAAAAGAAAAGCCTTACCAAGGGTTCCTATACCCTTACTGTCTGCCTAAGTGATTTCTTCTTAACTCCTGTATCGTTGGGGTGATTAATGACTACAAAAAAATCATTAGAAAGAATAAATAAAACCTAGTATTTGATAGCACAACAGGTGTCTACAGTCAATAATAATTTAATTGTACATTTTAAAATCACTAAAAGTGATTATTGCAAAGGATAAATGCTTGAAAGGATGGCTATCCCATTTCCCATGATGTGATTATTACACATTGCATCCCTAAATCAAAATATTTCACCTACCTTATAAATATATAAACCTACTATGTACCTACAAAAAATAAAACTAAAGACACTGAACCCAGAAATTTTTACTTGCTTTGTGAAGTGGAGAAGCCTGTCTCAGAACCCAGAGCTATGTCACTCATTGGCACAATGGTGATGTACTCATTCCTTTTGGGATGTATGAATTATCTATAAGTCTTTATAAAAATATATAAACCTGAACTTTATCTGTGAAAATGTTGATTTATTAAGTCTTGGTTGAAGCTCCACAGGAGAATCTAACATTCTAATAAGGTTGTGTTTATTCTAGAATAATAGAAATATGGTATAGAAAGATCATGTTAAGTAAGCTTTTTTCCAGAAATAGAATTACTGTAATGTATCTAATTTATTGAGATAATTGGTGCATATATCAAAGCCAGTGATTGCAGGATATGTGTACACACACAGAGAGAGATTATGTAATCATGTAATATTGTATAAGTATTAAATATATTTAAGGTATTAGATGATACATAAATTGATGACTGAAGCATTGTGATGTAAAGATAATTATTTCCATTTCACAAATAAACAAGGTGATGTTTAAAATGGCAAGCATTCACTCAAAGTTATGTACCAGTAAAGATTAATTCCTGAGTGCAATTCCTTGCTTTCTGATTGTTAGTATGGATTAGTGAACTGGGGAAAGAGTAGGGACTTGATTGACCAGGAACTTTGATGTAATCAGGCTCAGTGTGAAGTTTTGCCTTGGCATTTCACTAGGTGTATATGATTTGGATGGTAGATAAGCTTTTGTTTTCTGTTCTGTACAAGTTTACAGTGATGAGAAGGCTTCTTATCTCCAGAATAACCCTGTACACTTCTACTTTCCTGAAGCAGCCAGCCAATATACCTAAGGCTAGAGCAGTCTTCTATAATCAAAGTCTGGCCTTATAAATGAATCGCAGAAAGTTCTAACTTTGGGAAATTAGCAGCCTTTTGGAGTAGAAAAAATATAAAAATGTGGGAAACTCAGACTCTCAGCACTCATAAGGTTCAAATAAAAAAACCTATTTGGAATCCCATTTATATCAATCTGTCATGCAATTCCATCTTCTAAGCGTATGTTTTAGCAGTGAGAATAACATCATATTTTCGGCTTCTATTTTTTATCAGGTGAGTGAATGTTTGTGGAGGCAGAATCACAAAGTAAGAGAAACTTACTTTTAGATAAGCTCTGATGTTTCCATCAGATCTTGTTGGTCTGGTGAAAATAAAAAATTCAATCTCAGGGGATTCTTGTGAGGTTCAAATTAGCTAAGATATGTGCATGTAAAAGCAGAATACAAACCACAGAGTATTACATAAAGATTCTCCCCTTTGAGGCTATGAAATTTTTATTTAGATATTTATTTTTCTGAGATTTATAGTATTATCAATGTCAAATGAATTAAGAGAAACATCACATAACAAAATGGCTAAAAAGTAGGCTTTGGAGTTGGACTGCCTGGGTTCACATCTAAGGCAAATAATTTATTTACTCACATCTTCAGTTTATTAAATTTTCAATGATATAATTATAGTACTTAATTAATGGAGGTGTAGATTACATAAGGTACCATGTGTAAAAATTTAGTACATGGCTGGGCACGGTGGCTCACGCTTGTAATCCTAGCACTTTGGGAGGTCAAGGTGGGAGGATCAATAGGTCAGGAGATCGAGACCATCCAGGCTAATACGGTGAAACCCAGTCTCCATAAAAATACAAAAATTTAGCCAGGTGTGGTGATACACGCCTATAGTCTCAGCTACTCAGGAGGCTGAGGAAGGAGAATCACCTGAAACTGGGAGGCAGAGGTTGCAGTGAGCTGAGATTGTGCCACTGCACTCCTGCCTGGGCGACAGAGCAAGACTTCGTCTCAAAAATATAAAAATAAAAAAAAATAAAAAATTAGTACATATAATTAGCACTAAACACATCTTAACTCTTATTTTCCAGTTCATCACACTAATGTACTTGTATTCAAAACCAACAACAGGATATCTCAAACTGCTTTGTTGGAGCTCTAAGTTTGCTCAAATTACTTCAGAACCAAGAAAAATATAAGCATATGCTCAAGACAGCCACACATCTGCCTTTCAACTGCTCCATTCTGCCTTTATCTGCTTTAATAATTTGAAAAACATTTCTAGAGTAATATTTTCTTTCACTTTACATTTTCAGGAAAGATTGAAAAATTTTCCAACAGCATTTTCCAATGTCTTAATTTTTTATCAGTAAAATCTAACTATTTACAGGAATACCCCCATTTTATTGTGCTTTGCTTTAATGTGTTTCACAGATAATGTTTTTTTTTCTTTCTTTCTTTCTTTTTTTTTTTAACAAATTGAAGCTTTGTGGTAACCTTGTACTGCTCTTCTCTTGGTACCATTTTTTCCAATATGTGCTCAATTTGTATCCCATGTCACATTTGAGCAATTCTTGCAATATTTCAAACTTTTTTATTATTATTCTATGTTATGGTCATCAGTGATTTTGAATGTCACTGTTGTAATTATTTAGAGGAACCATGGGTCATGCCCATGTGAGACAGTAAACGTATTCTGTTAATGTGAATGTCCCGACTACTCCAGTGACAGGTAATTTCCCCATCTATCTTTCTCTCATTAGGCCTCCCTATTCCCTGAGGCACAGCAATGTTGAAATTAGGACAATTAATAACCCTACAATGGCCTCTACATGTTCAAGTGAAAGTAAGTGTTGCATGTCTCTTACTTTAAATTAAAAGCTAGAAAAGATTAAGTCTAATGAAAACATGTTGAAAGCTGAGATAGGCCAAAAGCTAGGCCTCTTGCACCAAACACTTACCCAAGTTGTGAAGCAAAGGAAGTTTTTGGAGAAAATTCCAGATGCTACTTTAGTTAACACACTAATGATAAGAATGTGAACAGCCCTTTTGCTGATATGGAGAAAGTTTGAATAGACTGGATAAAAGATCAAACCAGCTATGACATTCTCTTAAGCCAAAACCTAATTTAGAGCATGAACCTAACTCCCATCAAGTTTGAAGCTAAGAGAGGTTAGTTTATGAGATTTAAGAATAAAAAAAGCTATCTCTATTAACATAAAACTGCAAGATGAAGCAACAAGTCCTGATACGAAACTTCAGCAACTTGCTTAGCAAATATACCTCAGATAACTGAAGAAATTAGCTAAATTAACAACAGATTTTTGATATAGACAAAACAACCTTACATTGTAAGATGATACCATCTAAGACTTTCATAACTAGACAGGAAAAATTAATGCCTGACTTCAAGACAGAGGAACTCTCTTGTTAGGGGCTAATGCAGCTTATGACTTTTACTTGAAGCCAGTGCTCATTTACCATTCCAAAAATCCCAGGCCTTCAGAATATTCCTAAATCTACTCTGCCTATGCTCTATAACGGGAACAACAAAGCCTGGATGATAGCACATCTGTTTACACCATGATTTAATGGATATATTAAGGCCACTGTTGAGAACTACTGATTAGAGAGAAGATAGCTTTCAAAATATTACTGCTCACTGACAATGCACCTAAATGACACAAGAGCTCTAATGGAGATATAAAAAAAGCTTCACAGTGTTTTTGTGCCCTTTAACACATCTGTTCTGCAGTCCATGGATCAAGGAGTAATTTTGACTTTCAAGTCTTATTATTAAAAAAATACATTTCATAAGCCTATAGCTGCCACAACTACCGATTCTTCTGATAGATCTGGGCAAAGTAAATTGGAAACTTTCTAGAAAGAATTCACCATTCCTGATGCTATTAACATTCATAGTGCATGGGAGAAAGTCAAAACATCAACATTAACAAGAGTTTGAAAGAAGTTGATTCCACCTCTCATGGATAATTACAAGGGGTTCAAGGCTGCTGTGGGGAAATTAACTGTAGATGTGGTGGAAATAGAGAACAAAAATGAGAAATAGCGTCTGACAATGTGACCCAAGTGTCACAACTCATGATAAAACTTTGATGATAAGGAGTTGCTTCTTAAGGATGAATAAAGAAGTTATTTCTTTTTTTTTTTTTTTTTTTTTTTTTTTTTTTTTTTTTTTTTTTTTTTGAGACGGAGTCTTGCTCTGTCGCCCGGGCTGGAGTGCAGTGGCCGGATCTCAGCTCACTGCAAGCTCAGCCTCCTGGGTTTATGCCATTCTCCTGCCTCAGCCTCCGGAGTACCTGGGACTACAGGCACCCGCCACCTCGCCCGGCTAGTTTTTTTGTATTTTTTAGTAGAGATGGGGTTTCACCGTGTTAGCCAGGATGGTCTCAATCTCCTGACCTCGTGATCCGCCCATCTCGGCCTCCCAAAGTGCTGGGATTACAGGCTTAAGCCACCGCGCCCAGCCTAGAAAGTTATTTCTTAAGATGGGATCTACTCCTGGTGAAAATGCTGTGAACATTATTGAAATGACAATAAAGGACTCAGCACATTACACAAACTTAGTTTTAAAGTAGTGGCAAGATTTGAGAGGATTGACTCCAATTTGGAAAGTTCTACTGTGGGTAAAATGCTATCACACAACCTCACATGCTCCAGAAAACCTTTCATGAAAGGAAGAGTCAATAAATGTGGCAAATTTCATTACTGTATTATTTTAAGAAATTGCTACAGCCACCCCAACTGTCAACAACCACAACTCTGATTAGTCAGCAACCATCAGCACTGAGACAAGACCCCCCACCAGCAAAAAGATTGCAACTCACTGAAAGCTCAGATGATTAGAATTTGTTTAGCAATAGAGTAATTTAAAATGTATTTTGTATAGACATTACAAAGAATATTATAAGAATGACATGAAATGTATTGTGTATATTATTCATACATTTATTATAGTGTAAATACAAACAATACTGTATTATACTATAGCATAAACATAATTTTTATACGTACTAGGAAACCAAACGTTTGTGTGAATTACTTTATCACAATATTTACTTTATTGTGGTGGTCTGGAACTGAACCTACAATGTTTCTGAGGTATGCCTCTATATATTTTTTGTACTGAAATTGAAGTCTCTGATATATTTAATCTACACAATAAACATAGAGAACAGATGACTCAGGTACCTTTGAGATGCTTTTATATATTGATGATTTCTACACTATTAACATTCATGTAGCAAAATTTATCAGACAGAATTGTCTTATAAATTGGAAGATACGTATTCTCCAGCTCTGAAGCAGTTTTGTGCTCAATATTTGTTAAAACACCTAAGAGATCTAAATGAAATACTAAAAATAAGACTAATCCTGTTTCTATTTTGTCTGAGACTCCAAGGTGATAATGGATATCAGATATCAAAGCAAGGAGCTAGACTAAAAAGCATATTTTCAAAGGATGTATCCAAAAACCAGCATCATAGGAGATATTTACTCTTTTAAGAACTTCTATTGAAAAGGTATAAGGAGATATGAAGAGTGAAGGCGTTTCTGTGGCAGAAGCAATGCTATATATTCACTGCATAATGCCTTTCCCCAGGAATATGAGTAAGGTATAACCTCCCAAATTAGGTTGGGGGCATAAGACTGAGTATTGGCTAACAAAAATAATTTAATGGAGGTGGAGGGTATCTAAGCTACTTGTAGACACTGGCTTTACAAACAAACAGTGTGATCCTGTCTTCTACCATAATTTTGAAGACTACGTGATTCTGGTATCATGGAAAAGGCCTGGATTCGGGGTCATCAGAGTAGAGCCAAAAAGAACTATCTGCTTTGCATCAGATGTGGTAGAAAAAATTACATACATTGTGTTAAGCCACAGAGAATATGACACTGAACCTATCACTGTCTGAATGACAAAATTTCTTTGGAGAGCTGCTGCCATATATGAATGCCAAGGCTTTTGCCAAGGGGCCTGGGTGGATGATGTCACTTGATCTACTTCAAGTTAGATGAGGAAGCCTCAAAAGAACCAAGCAGCATTTGATTTGAGGAGATGATTAGTCTGGTATACTAAGTCATCTAAACATGTAAGACCGTGGCTGAGATGGTAAGGGAGAGTTTGCCTCTGACTGGTATTGACCTGCACTCACAACATTTCTTGGGTCAACGAATGAGGGTGTCGTGTCTGTGGCAGCTGGGTGTAGGCAACACCCAAAAAGTAACTGCACTCCAATCTGATGACAAAGGCTGAGTAACTTGTTACCCATAGACCCATTGTGAAGCACTTGGTCAAGAAGTAGCTAAAAGCTACTTTAATTTTTGCCTAAGGATAGTGTTTATGGGGCTGAGATATTCCATTAGAGTACGCTATAAAGCAGACAATGGGAAAATCAGGGAATGTTACTGATAGAAGATATGCATTTTCCATATCACCAGGAATCACAATGGAAGAGTTCCACCTAAGGGAGCCTCCACAGAGCCAACACAAGTCCCCTAAAGTGAAGGGGTCACCAATTGTCCCTCTTCACCCAGAAGGCCCTAAACACCTAGTGTAACTGCCTCTATTATGCAAATTTTGTCTCTTTTCATGACTCTATCTCCTTGGGCCCTATTAGCAAGCTAATAAGGGAAGCTGAATGGAATGAGGTGGAAGGATGGCAGGCCTCTTTTCTGCTGCAAATAACCAACATCTTTGAGCCTTTGGCTGGGTGAATGAAAACACTGTAGATAAATCTATTGGCATTTCTTATCTGGGCCTGGCCTTTTTCTTTTTTAATTTATTAAAGTGTAATACCTAGACAGGATACACAGTAAAACTGTATATGACAGGCTGGGTACAATGGCTTATGCCTGTAATCCCAGCACTTTGGGAGGCCGAGGCGGGTGGATCACGAGGTCAGGAGTTCAAGACCGGCCTGGCCAGGATGGTGAAACCCCATCTCTACTAAAAATACAAAAATTAGCCGGGTATGGCAGCGTGTGCCTGTAATCCCAGCTACGCAGGAGGCTGAGGCAAGGAATTGCTTGAACACAAGAGGCGGAGGTTGCCGTGAGCCGAGATCATGCCACTGCACTCTAGCCTGGGTGACAGAGCAAGACTTCATCTCCAGAAACAAAACAAAACAAAAACAAAACTGTATATGACTTTCTGAAAAAGGCAAAACCATTGCTATAATTAAAAATTAATGGTTTCCAGGCATCAGAGGGGAAAGATAGGTAGTATTTGGAACACAGAAGATTTTAGGGCATTGAACACACTCTATATGATATCATAATTGTGGATACATGCCATTATACATTTGTTCAAAGCCACAGAATGCACACACCCAGAATGACCCTTAATGTAAACTATGGACTTTAGGTGATGATAATGCTTCAATGTAGGTTTAATCAAATTATAACAAATGTACCACTCTAGTAAGGATGTTGATAATGATGGAGTCTATGCATGTGTGAGGGCAGAGGATATGTGAAACATTTCTCTGCCTCCTTCTCAATTTCCTGGTGAAACTAAAATTGACCTAAAGAAATAAATACTTTTTAAAAAATACTATAAATCAAAGTAATTCCCTACAGTAAAGACTGAGATATGCTGAGACACGTTGGTGTCTATGACTCACCTGACAGACTCTAAGCGTAGCCTCTTATGCCTTGTCATTTTCTGTGCCTAGAATTTGATGACATTTTATATCCCTTGATCCAGGAGTAGGCACCCATTTATGCGAAACTTTAAGTGACTGCCAGAATACCAAAGGCCCAACTTTAAGTATATTAAATAAATGTAAACCCAACTTAGAATATGTTAAGAATAGGAAATCATTGACCCTAAAATACTTACGATTTTGATAGTTATTTGCAGGCAAACTATACATTGCAAAGAAATTGTACTTATTTTTTAAAGTTAGAAATACCAAATAGCACTTGTTACTTTGTTTTTCCTGTTTAATTTACATTAGTATATAGTACAGCAATAATGTTGAAGTTATGAAGATTTGGATAGGCATTCCATTGCATTGATTTTGACAAGTTGATACCTCTCAGCAATCCAATAAAATAAAAATAATAAGCACTGTCAAAACTACAAAAAATTAGTCATGGCGTAGGCTGAAAATCCATTTCCTGTTATACACTATCTCATCATCCAATGGAACTGTGACAAATTCATCATTTAAATCCAATTAATTAGCAGATTTTAAAAGCCACTGTATTTTTAAGTATCTTAATATTGTAGATTATTTACACACATATACTTTATCATGTAATCTACCAGAAGAAAAGTAAAAATTGCCTCAAGTAGTTTGAAATTTCTAAACTTAGCATTAGTCTTCTGTGGAAATATATACATGGATAGAAATGATATGTCCTGTTTTTTAAGAATATTCTCTTAATCATATGTTGTAGCAGAAATTCAAAAAAATCGATAGCTTTTTAAAATGTCAATTTCTAGTTTCAAAATAACCGTAAGCACAGTTGAATACACATGATGCTTTCAGTAAATTATCACATACTATTTGCAAAGTATTTAACTACCTGGTTTGCTTTCAAGTAGTTTTGATATACATTTTATATGCTTTTTAAACAAATATGCTTACTTTGTTCTGGTAACTATTCTTAATGATTGACATGTATTAACTCTTAACACTCACAACAAACTATGTGATAGGTACTATAATTATCCCCATTTTACAGATGAGGAAAGTGAAGACCAGATTTAAGTAGCTCGACCAAAGTCATTCAATGAATAAGTGGCTCACCCAGGACTTGAACAGCGGCATTTATACTACAGGTCACTTGCCGTGACAAAATGTGCTGTTTGTATACATGTTCAGTGTATTAACTTCCAAAAATAGTACATACACTTAATATGTATGTATACATATTCAGAACTTCTATCTATTTAGTTTTCTTTCACTAATATTAATGTGTTTTGCCATATTCTGCTTCTTTTCAAAACAAAATCTATTTGAGGATTGTTGTATATTTAGATCTAAATTTTTTAATGGCTGTAAAAAATTTTACTATGTAGAGCCCTTACTTAATATATAACCAATTTTATTTAGATATTTTGGAGGTTCCCAATACTTTGCTGTTAGAAACCATGCTGCCTAACTTTATTCCATGTAAATGAAAGTGTATCTGTAGGATTCAAAGCTAAAAGTGGAAATACTGCATTGAGAGCTATGTCCATTTGTCCACTTTAAACTTTGAAAGTTTTTCTAAAAATATTGTCAAACTTTCCTCTATAGAAATTGTACCAATTTTTACACCTGCCTGTATGATGATGATATCTGTTGTTCCAGATTCTCACCAACTCAGTAAATTATTAACTCTATAAATGTTACAATATAATTTATGATTAAATGTTTTTGGAAGATGGAATTAAAACCCTTACATGATGTTATTCTGATAGAAGCAAACACCAGAGGAAGAACTAGATTTAGTTTGTCATCAACCAGTTGATACTTTGAATCAGTCACTAAATTTTATAAAATTTAAAATTTGGTGTTACAAAGAAGTCAAGAAGATGTCAAGTTTGTGCACGATTATAAATAAGGTTTTGCCAGGGTATGTGGTAAACTAAAATGTTTATTTAAAGCAACACCTAGATGTTACTAGATGATAAAAATAACTAATGATTTGGTGTTTCTTCTTTTGCACTTTTTGCATTAGACATGTTTTGAAAGGAGTATAAAATATAATGATAATCAGTGACTTGAAATTAAAAAGACTTGATCAAGAGGCAGGAGGATAGACTATGTAAGGATAGAGTGAACTTGCATTTAGACTGGGGTAGCTATATGCTTGTCTCCAGGAATAACTGGAAATCTGGAACTGACCCTTAGCCAAAATAAAGATATTATGTGCTGCTTAGTGATTCATACTGTGGTGCTTAAAATTCAGAACCCTCTGAGAGCTACCTTGTACTAGCTTATTGATGTTATTTGGAAATGTATAACTAGATTATTTTTACCTAGTGTGAACAGTTACAAACCCTGGATTTAGTGACATTGCCAACAATATATGAAAAACCCCACAATAAACATTTATGTGGATCCCAGAAACAAATACACCTCAAACATACCTTGGTGGATTATAATCTAAAGATGAAGTACAGTCTTTGCTGTAAAGAAAGGACTCTAGGGGCTGTACCTGGAAGTTTTTGGTACTCTTTGTGACATGAACTATAACAAGTGGAGGTATAAACAGACTGTAGACAACACTTGAGTCAATCACTGAGTTTTGGCCAATCAAATGTAGTCATCTGTTTGAACTGTGTTTAAATAAGGCAAACACCAAGCTGTAACCAATCCAGCTGTTTCTGTATCTCACCTCTGTTTTCTGTACCTCAGTTTCCTTTTTCTGTCCATGAATGTTCTTCCATGACATAGCTGCACTGGAGTCTCTGAGCCTACCCTGCCTCAGAAGACTGCCCTCGCGAATCATTCATTGCTCAATTAATGTCTTTTAAATTTAATTTGGCTGAAGTTTTCCTTTTATCACCATCAGAGGGCTGAGAGTATAAAGAAATCTAAATTTATTGAACTCCATAAAAGTATAAGCCCTTCCCATGAAGACACATGACTATTTTCATTCATTGGACTTCCAGTTACTGAGTGAGTTTATAAACGCCCATTAATTGTTTAGCATAGAGCCTTCACTGATTACAAGGTGGAAGCACACTGAAGTCTGCAGACATAGAAGGAAGAATAAGAGAGCTTCTCCTTGGAAGCATTGGGAGAGGAAGCAAAGGGCCAGGAAGAACCTTGCCAAACTCTGTGGAGAAGGCATTAGTGTGGAGAAAAATCTCCTGAGATGTGAAGTCTGGGTGCAAACCTGGAGAACAAAGGGTGACCCAAAATGTCAGCAGTTGGTATGTAAGCAGAGGGAAATCTCCTTTCATTTGTGAATCTAGAAACTGGAAATTAAAGCCTTAAGAGATCTCCAAAGACTGCCTGTGATCAGCATCCAAACCCTGTTAACGGAAAGTCCCAACTCTACCTTCTAACCCTGAAAAGCCAGTCATGAACTGTTTATAATTAAACTGCAACAAAAATCACTCATTTCAACTATGGATTAAATTGACTCAGCCCACTGTGCTATCATCAGATAGATGAAGGAGTAGGAGTGGTGCCCTTTTCTAAGAGTAATATTACCTACTTCACTTTCTACTATTCTTTAAAATAAAATGTTTAGCATAAAATCAATAATTATGACACACATGAAGAAATAGAAAAATGTAATTCATAGTTTAGGAAAAAGAAATAGAAGCCAACCTATAGCTAACCCATATAATGAAATTAACAGATAAAGGCCTTAACATGCCAGTAAAGGAATGGGAGAGAAGAAATAATAAAGAAGTAGTCAATTACAATTTTCCAAAGTTGATGAGTCACTGCAACCCACAGCTTCAAGATCAGCAAACCCAAACCAGGAAGTACACATTCACATCATGATTGAAGTACTAAAAGTCAAAAATAAAGAGAATATCTCAAAATGGTCAGAAAAAATAAGATGGATATCATTTTATGAAATAACAGTAGCAGTAAACATGATGGCTGTCTTCTCAGAAACAATGAAGGTTAAATAAGGGAAAAATCATCTTTAAAGAAAAAATATCTGTCAATCTAGAAATTTAATACCAGTTAAAATACATTTGGAACCATATTTTAAGTCTCATTACCAAGTATTTGGTGAGGATGTGGAGTAAATTAAAAAAAAAAAAAAAAAAGTGCTCATTTTGTGAGAATGAGCACACTAAATTATCCAGTCTTAGGTAGTTCATTCGAGCAATGTGACTCTCATTGCTATAATAAACTTTTATTGCTATAATGATGTATCAAAGACTGGGTAATTTATAAAGAAAATAAGTTTAATTGACTCACAATTCTACAGTCTGTACAGGAAAAATGGCTTGGAGGACTCAGGACACTTACAATCAGGGCAGATGGCAAAGGGGTAGCAGGCATGTGTTACATGTCCAGAGAAGGAGGAAAAGAGAGAAAAGAGAGAAGGGGGAGAAGCCACACACTTAAACAACCAGATCTCATGGGAACTCACTGTCATGAGAACAGCAAAGGGATAATCTGTCCCTATGAGCCAATCATCTCCCACCAGGCCCCTCCAACACTGGGGATTACAATTCAACATGAGATTTAGTCAGGGACACAAATTCTAACCATATAGAAGGCCCATAAAACGGGGTTCAATATATTGGCAATATTTCAGTTCAAGAATCTCATGGTGTATATATTGAGTCATAATATGTTTATATCTTTGTTGAATTTCAATTCAAGTTTGTTTTTAACTGGGAAAATAAGTAGCAGGATCTAAGAATTCAACCAATTAAGAAAGTAGTTTCTTTCCAACTCAGAAGAAAAATAAGTTCACATTTTTGGATCATCAAAGATAACCTCATTTTGAAAGTGTTTTTAAAAGAAAATAGCTGCATATTAGTACAAAATGAACATACTGTTTCAAAAGGATTTCCAGAAATAATTGCATTCACTGAGAAAAAAAGTAATACTAGCAATAGTTTAATATAAGACTAAGTGAGTATCTTCCCAGAAGTAAACATGAATCTGCTACTACAAGGAAGCCAAATGTATAGTTGAAGAGACCACGCAGAATCCTGGCTTCCAACTTGCTCCTTAACTGATCTTGGGCAAATTACTGCACTCCTCTGTATCTAAATTTTACCTAACTCAAGATTGTTGTGAATATTAACTGAGTTAATATTGGTAAAGCATTTGAGGTGTTTGACACACATATAGTAAGCACTATAGAAATGCTTGTTGTTTTGATTATTGCAAGCTGCATTGCTAGGGAAGTTATATCCCCAAAATAAATAAAATAAATGAATGAATATTCTACATCAGGGCATATTAATTCCTCTATGTTTAATTTTCTTTATAAATCAATAATGTTCAATGCTGTTAAAAATATGGGACATGTTGAAAATTTAAATGATTATTAAAATTAAGAAAAAATTGTGGCAAGCATGAATATGTTTGCCTTTTCTGACATTAATATGATGTATATTTTTCAGATTAAGCATAATTTGGGAATTTAAATTGAAATTTATACCTTTTATATATTAAAGCAAGTATTTTTATAAAAAGGTTTATTTTGAAATGGATATTCAATCAAATGAATTTTTGGCATATGTGAACATGATTGTATTTTTCTCTTTAGATATATTTTATTATGACTTATGAAATCATCATTTCTAGAATAAATCTCTTGTTCAAGTTATATTACGTTGAATTATGTTGCTAAGACATCATTAGGATTTTTGTATTAGTGTTCATATTGAGACTAATCTGTAGTCACTTTTTAACGTTGTCAGTCTTCTGTATTGATATAATGCTTCCTATTGAAAATAATGTGAAAGTTTTCTTTTTCTTTTGCTATGCTTTATAAGGATTTTATTTACATTTTACTTATCAGTTTTTAATAGTTTTATAAAACTTCCCTGTGAAGCTTTCTGGGCATTCTTATTTTAAGAGAAGTAGGGAAGGGTGGATATATATTCAATACGTTTTCTTTTACATTTTAAAATGTTTTAAGTAATTGGTAATTGATATGTTTATTCTTTTATTTTCTGGGTTAAGGTAGGTCATTTTAAATCCTGTGACATTTTCTCTGTTAAAATCAATCCTTAAGTTTATTTCAGTAGGAGGAATTTTATTCTCTACATAGTCCCTTTTGTTGTGCCATTTTCATACTGCTTAGCACCCATAAGCTTCCTACACACTGCATTATACACATACCTCACTAGCCTGCAATCTGCAAAGACATGCATGTGTTTTTCATTACTGGCATTTTATCTTTTCTCATAAGAGTAACCCCTTAAATCTGGGGAATATTATTTTTCATCTTATTACAAATATATGCTGATATACAGCGCCAGAGTACACATCATTTATTAGATTCTTAAAGGACATCATGGCCAAAGAATATTAAGCACTAAGGACTTGGGACCAGTTCTTTAAAGCTTCTCACATGAGTCACTGCACTAGCCTACTAAGCAGGAACTTCCTTCAAGCTCATTCTTTTCCAGCTATCCTCCATTCAGTCACTAAACATCTATCTTTATACTCTTTTTCTTAAGTCTTCAGTGATTTATATTGCTCTGAACTCCTTAGTTCAGCACACAAGACATACGATGATCTGATTCTTTCCTACATTTTCTGGCTTTTACCTTTCATATTCAGCCTTCTAAGAAGTTCATAACTTCATATGTAGTGTTTCCTTTCCCTGGAATACCTTTTCCACTATAACTCATCTCTTAATTAATACTATTCATCCTTCCAATGTCACATTCTTTAGGAAGAATTTCCCCTTCCAAGTCTAATTTAAATTATCTTAATTAATGTTTCTTTATGCATATCCCTAATATAAGCACCTACCATACCCAGGAACCACAGATTTTACGTTTTTGTCCATCAGCACATGAAACATTCATGTGTTAGATAGACCATATGTAAGGTCACAAAACAAGTCTCAACAAATTTTAAAAAAGATGTGAAGAACCTCTTCAAGGAGAAATACAAACCACTGCTCAATGGAATAAAAGAGGACAGAAACAAATGGAAGAACATTCCATGCTCATGGATAGGAAGAATCAATATTGTGAAAATGGCCATACTGCCTAAGGTAATTTATAGATTCAATGCCATCCCCATTAAGCTACCAATGAGTTTCTTCACAGAATTGGAAAAAAACTACTTTAAAGTTCATAGGGAACCAAAAAAGACCCCACATTGCCAAGACAATTCAAAGCTAAAAGAACAAAGCTGGAGTCATCACACTACCTGACTTCAAACTATACTACAAGGCTACAGTAACCAAAACAGCATGGTATTGGTATCAAAACAGAGATATAGACCAATGGAACAGAAAAGAGCCCTCAGAAATAATACCACACATCTACAACCATCTGATTTTTGACAAACCTGGCAAAAACAAGAAATGGGGAAAGGATTCCCTATTTAATAAATGGTGCTGGGAAAACTGGCTAGCCATAAGTAGAAAGCTGAAACTGGATCCCTTCCTTATACCTTATACAAAAATTAATTCAAGATGGATTAAGACTTAAATGTTAGACCTAAAACCATAAAAACCCTAGAAGAAAACCTAGGCAATACCATTCAGGACATAGGCATGGGCAAAGACGTCATGTCTAAAACACCAAAAGCAATGGCAACAAAAGCCAAAATTGACCAATGGGATCTAATTAAACTAAAGAGCTTTTGCACAGCAAAAGAAACCACCTTCAGAGTGAACAGGCAACCTACAGAATGGGAGAAAATTTTTGCAATCTACTCATCTGACAAACGGCTAATATCCAGAACCTACAAAGAACTCAAACAAATTTACTAGAAAAAAACAAACAACTCCATCGAAAAGTGGGCAAAGGATATGAACAGACACTTCTCAAAAGAAGACATTTATGCAGACAACAGACACATGAAAAAATGCTCATCATCACTAGCCATCAGAGAAATGCAAAACAAAACCAAAATGAGATGCCATCTCACACCAGTTAGAATGGCAATCATTAAAAAGTCAGGAAACAGCACGTTCTGGAGAGGATGTGGAGAAATAGGAACACTTTTACACTGTTGGTGGGACTGTAAACTAGTTCTACCATTGCGGAAAACAGTGTGGTGATTCCACAAGGATCTAGAACTAGAAATACCATTTGACCCAGCCATTCCATTACTGGATATATACCCAAAGGATTATAAATCATGCTGCTATAAAGATACATGCACATGTATGTTCATTGCAGCACTATTCACAATAGCAAAGACTTGGAACCAACCCAAATGTCCATCAATGACAGACTGGATTAAGAAAATGTGGCACATATACACCATGGAATACTATGCAGACGTAAAAAAGGATGAGTTCATGTCCTTTGTAGGGACATGGATGCAGCTGGAAACCATCATTCTCAGCAAACTATCACAAGAACAGAAAAGCAAACACCGCATGTTCTCACTCATAAGTAGGAATTGAACAATGAGATCACTTGGACACAGGAAGGGGAACGTCACACACTGGGGCCTGTTGTGGGGTTGGGGGAGGGAGGAAGGATAGCATTAGGAGATATGCCTAATGTAAATGATGAGTTAATGCGTGCAGCACACCAACATGTCACATGTATACATATGTAACAAACCTGCACATTGTGCACATGTACCCCAGAACATAAAGTATAATAATAATAATAAATCAAATCCAGTAGAATAAAACTAGAAATCAATTCCAAGGGGATTTCAGAAACTATACAAATACATGGAAATTAACAACATGCTACTGAGTGATCATAGAATGATCAATTAAGAAATTAAGATAGAAATTAAAACACTTTTTGAAATGAATGAGAATGGAAACACAACATACCCAAATCACTGGGATACAGCAAAAACAGTGCTAAGAGGGAAGTTTATAATGTTAAATGCCTACATCAAAAGAATAGAAAGATCACAAATTAGCAACCTAATGTGACACCTCAACTAGAAAAACAAGAACAGACCAAACTCAAATCTGTAAAAAGATAATAACAATGATCAGAGCAGAACTAAATGAAATTGAGAACAAAAGAATAATACAAAGTATCAATGAAATAAAAAGTTCGTTCTTTAAAAATAAAAGCAAAATTGATGAACTGCTAACTAGACTAACCAAGAAAGGAGGGAAGACACAAAAAAACACAATTAGAAATGACAAAAGAGACATTACAAATGATACCACAAAAATACAGAAAGATCAAAGACTACTAAAACAACTATACACTCACAAACCAGAAAACCTAGAGGATATGGATAAATTCATGGAAACATATAACATCCCAAGATTGAACCAGGAAGAAATAGAAATTCTGAACGACCAGTATTGAGTAGCATGATTGACTCAATAATTTTAAAAAACCTCCCAACAACAACAACAATGACGAAACGGGGTTAGATGGAGTCACAGTTAAATTCTACCAAGGTACAAGAAAGAATTGATACCAATCATTCCAAAAAATTGAGGAGGAAAGAACCCTCTCTAACTTAATCTACAAAGCCCGTATCACCCTGATACTAAAGCTAGACAAGGACAAAACAAATTTATAAACTATAGACCAGTATTCCCCATTAACACAGATGCAAAAATCCTCAAAGAAATACTAGCAAACCAAACCCAACAGTGCATCAAAAAGATAATACACCACAAACCAGTGGGTTTTATTCCAGGCATGCAAAGATAGCTTAACACGTGGAAATTAATAAATGTGATTCATAACATAATTAAAAACAAAAACCATATTGATCATATTGATATGGAAAAAGTCAATGATAACATTTAGCATCTTCTCATGATAAAAGTCCTCAACAAACTAGGCATTGAAGGAAAACACCTCAAAATAACAAAAGTCATATACAACAAACTCACAGCCAATAGGGAATAAAGAATAATTGAAGAAATTGCCGCTAAGAATTGGAACAAGACAAGAATGCTCAGCTTCACCATTCCTATTCAACATAGTACTGAAAGCCCCAACCAGAGCAATCAGGCAAGATAAACAAATAAAAGATATTCATATTGGAAAAGAAAGAGTAAAATTATCTCTGTTCAAGGATGATATGATCTTATACCTAGAAAACCATAATGAATCCTCCAAAAAACTCCTATATTTGATAAATGAATTCAGTAAACTTTCAAGTTTACTTGATTTACAAAATTTAACATTTCTATACACCAATAACAATCAAGCTGAGAACCAAATCAAGAATTCAATTCCATTTAAAATTGTTACAAAAAATAAAATACTAGTAATACATAGAATCAAGGAGGTGAAAGATCTCTACAAGGAAAACTACAAAACACAGAAGAAATTGCAGATGACACAAGCCGACAGAAAAATATCCCATGCTCATGGATTGGAAGAATCAATATTGTTAAAGTGACCAAACTGATCATCATATCTACAGATTTAATGCAATTTATAAAAAATACAAACAATTTCCCAAAGACTAGAAAAAAAAACCTAAAATTCATATGGAACCAAAAAAGGCCACACATAAACAAATCAATCTCAAGCAAAAATATCAAAACTGGAAGCATAACATTACCTGAATCCAAACTATACTACAATGGTATAGTAACCAAAACAGCATAATATTGGTATTAAAGTAGACACAGAGATTAACGGAACAGAATAGAGAACCCAGAAATCAAGCAACATATCTACAGCCAAATAATCTATGACAAAATTGACAAAAATATACACTGGAGTAAAGACCTACTATTCAATAAATGATGCTGGGAGAATTGAACTGCCATGTGAAGAATGAAACTGGTCCTCTATCTCTTACCTTATGGAAAATCAACTTAAAGCAAACCACTTATAAGGAGTTAACTCCCCAAATACATAAGGAACACCTATAACATAACAGAAAAAACATTAAACAATGGATGAAGGACTTGAGCAGACTTTCCTTCAAAGACGATGTACAAAAAGCCAGCAGATATCTATATCTATCTATCTATCTATAGAGATACAGATAGATCTCTATAGATAGATAGAGAGAGAGATCTGTATATATGAAAACATGCCCAACATCATTAATTATCAAGGAAATGCAAATCAAAACTACAATGAGGTATCACCTCACACCTGTCAAGATAGCTACTAACAAGCCAAAAAAATCAGTGTCAGTGAGGATGTGGAGAAATTGGAACCCTTGTACCCTGTTGATGGGAATAAAATCTCTTCCAGCAGCTTTAGAAAAGAGTATGGAGGCTCCTCATAAAATTAAAAATAGAACTACCATAATATCCAGCAGTCCTACTTCTTGGTATATATCCAAAATAATTGAAATAAAAATCTCCAAGAGAGTTCACACTCCCTTGTTCATTGCAACATTATTCACAATGGTCAAGACATAAACACAATCCAGTGTCTATCAACAGGTGAATGGATAAAGATAATGTGGTATACACACACAATGAAGTAATATTCAGCTTCAAAAAAGTAGAAAATTCTACCATCTGTGACAACATGAACAGACCTGAGGGACATTATAATAACTGAAATAAACCAGTCACAAAAGGACAGATACTGCATGATTCCACTTATATGTGATATCTATAGTAGTCAAACTTACAGAAGCAAAAAATATAACAGTGGGCAACAATAGTTTAAGAGTGGAGGAAATAGGGGGTTGTTCAATAGGCATAAAGTTCAGTTGTGCTAGATGAGTAATTTCTGAAGACCTGTATAACATTCTGCCTATAGTTAACAACATAGTATCGACCACTTCAAAATTTAAGAGCGTAGATCTTAGGTATTCTTACTACATACATACACCCACACATACACATCCAAAACAAACAACTAAATACATAAATGGACACAAGGAAACTTTGAGAGATGTGGCACACGTCTATTACCTTGGTTGTGGTGATGGTATCACAGGTATGTCCAAAGTCATCAAACTGTACACATTAAATATGTGCAATTTTTAAAATATGAATTATTCTTTAACAAATCCTTTGAAAAAGGAAGAACATAAGCATTGGAATCAAAATAATGATAATGTCGTACTTTTTTAGAAATTGGTTTTACTGTCATCTATTAATATGTTAATCATTATTCTTAAAAAAAAAAAATGATTATTTGGCCAAAAGTCTCTTTGAGAACCACTAAAGGTTAACATATTTTAGGTTATTATAGTAACAAAACTCTTCATTTGGTCCATTGCTTGAGTTCCGCTGATTTCAACAGATACCCAAATACAGTGGCTTAATAAATATTGTTTGGAAACAAAAGGTCCCATCTATAGTGACCTGCATAGGTTCACAAATGATCAATTTCCTAGATTCATTCTAAATTCTGCTCCACTGCTCTTATGATCATCTTTACTTATAATGGGTACAATGTACATTATTTAGATGACAGTTACATTAAAAGCCCAGACTTAGCCACTACACTCCATGTAACAAAAAGTGCATTTGTACTTCTTAAATTTATACAAATAATTTAAAAAACTGGCTAGTCAGCCCCTCCTATCTGAATTCCAAGCAAAAAGAATAAGGAAATGCCTCTTTCTGAAGTCATAAGACTTCCCCTAAGGTTTTATTGACCAGATCAGAACTGACAACTTATTCTAGGTTATGTGAGGCCGGAAAATGAGTTTTGGCTAATCATATTATTGCTACAATAAAATATATTCTTCTGTTACTAAAAAAGGTTGGTTTACTTGACGTTGGGTGGGCAGCTATGAGTGACTTCCTTTATCAAAAAAGCATTTTCTAACAAATGTCAAGGATATTAATACATCGTGCATCATAATTTGAACAGTACTAATCTATTAGACTTTTCAACTCCTAAGATAATGGTGCTTTTAAAAACAAATTAGTGACTAACTCTGTGTACTACCATCTGCCACATAAACTCTCTCTCAAACTATCAAATGTGAAATATTATAAGGCATAATTTATAAACTCCATTGCATAGAAGCAAAGTAAAACCCTTGGAATAAAATACAAATGGAAACTTTTCTAGCATTCAAGAGCCTCTTTAGGATGAACAGAATGATTTTGAAATCAATTGAAAATTGCTAATACATTTTATGAAGTATCTTTTAGAAATAATTTTTGCCGGTATGTATTAACAAGTTTATCATAATGTCAATTCATGTTTCATGTATATTTCTGACACTCCTTGTAACACTTTAATAGCATAAAATTTAAAATATTCTGTACTTTTCTTAAAAAAGCTTTAGAATAATTCCCTACAATCTTTGCCAAGAGTTGCAATACTACGTAACTTCTTTTTAAAGTGCTGTGGATGTCAGACTATCCTCTCATTCAATTTTGCGTGCATAATTGTGATAATCCTAAACTTGTGATAACCTGCTTGATGCTGGTGTTCATTATTTCAGAAGTGTAGACATTGCTATGTTTTGTGCATCATTGTATCTTCACTATATGACACAGGAGATATTTAATGAATATCAGCTGAATGAATGCAATTCTTCAATGAATGAATGCATGTGAGACTCAAATTGAACCGATCCAATTGCACAAAGCTAACTTCTCCATTATTGCCATTTGGAATTTTGACTCTTCTGGAAAAAATAAAATCTTGTTATTTGTTTCGACAATCACAAAGTCTATAATTTGAAGAACTACCACTGTCAGAGCATTGTAGTTATTTAAATTGTTTTCACTACCTGTAAAAGGGGAGTAATTTTGCCAATAACTTCATATTAGTTGGAAATAATGATAAAGTTTCTAATTTAGCCATTTATAATGAAGAATTAACCAGACCATCATTAAAACTTTAAGTTCTTTAACTTTTGATTCATTATAATAACAATATATTATTTTTCTTACTCACTATAAAGCAATATTTTTATACCAGAGGGCCAGAAACACATTACCCAGTCTACAATTCAGAATCCTTTCACTCCCCTGAAGTCTTTTTTTCCCCACCAGTTATCTATAATGATTGAAAGTTATTTTTTGTGTTCAGTCTATTGGTCCACATTCAATACTAAAAATAATTATTCTCTCCCGTTTTTATAGTAGCATATATAAAAAGTACTTGAAATACGTTATTACAATGCACTACTTTCAAAAGTAAGTAAAGTTGTGCATTATGAAGACAAGTGGGGTGAGAGAAGAAAGGCATGAAATAATGCAAGTGGATTAAAAAAGATAGGTCAGAGAAAATTTTTTAAATAGTTGCATTGGAGTCAGAAGAAAATGGAAAAGACTGATGGAAGACACTTGTCTGTTTTAATTTTCCAAATAGAAGTAAAATAAAACTTTCCATTTAAAAACCAAGACAAATTTTACATATATGCCAAAGAATGCAATCATTTCTGTCTCTTACTCCCAGCTTGAACTCAGCATCATATACTAGCCTTATTATCAGTTCAAGAGAAGATGGGAACAGAGGAGCCTAGTTAAAATTAGTTATTTAACCGGGCGCGGTGGCTCAAGCCTGTAATCCCAGCACTTTGGGAGGCCGAGACGGGCGCATCACGAGGTCAGGAGATCGAGACCATCCTGGCTAACATGGTGAAACCCCGTCTCTACCAAAAATACAAAAAACTAGCCGGGCGAGGTGGCGGGTGCCTGTAGTCCCAGCTACTCGGGAGGCTGAGGCAGGAGAATGGCGTAAACCTGGGAGGCGGAGCTTGCAGTGAGCTGAGATCCGGCCACCGCACTCCAGCCCGGGCAACAGAGCAACACTCCGTCTCAAAAAAAAAAAAAAAAAAAAATTAGTTATTTAATCAAAAGTTTGTGCTGGCCGGGCGCGGTGGCTCAAGCCTGTAATCCCAGCACTTTGGGAGGCCGAGAGGGGCGGATCACGAGGTCAGGAGATCGAGACCATCCTGGCTAACACGG
>NC_045436.1:83570423-83597286 GCF_002776525.5 Piliocolobus tephrosceles | reverse complement strand
TAAAAATACAAAAAAAAAAAAAAAAACTAGCCGGGCGAGGTGGCGGGCGCCTGTAGTCCCAGCTACTCGGGAGGCTGAGGCAGGAGAATGGCGTAAACCTGGGAGGCGGAGCTTGCAGTGAGCTGAGATCCGGCCACCGCACTCCAGCCCGGGCAACAGAGCAAGACTCCGTCTCAAAAAAAAAAAAAAAAAAAAAAAGTTTTTGCTGAAACCTCACAATTATTAACATTCAATATCTCCATTTATTGCATCTCTGGTAGTATTTAAATTAGTAATATCATTCTATTTATGAATTCTAGCTTTTCACATTGTTGTAGCCTTCAAAATGAAGATAATATAAGCCAATTCCTCACTATCTAAGAGACATATAATTGTGCAATCTTTCTTTCTGTTATGAGAATAGATATCAATATTATTTTGAAACTTTGTACTTGAACATTTTTACATAATTTTAAAATTTTGTTTCTTGAAGTGTCTACAAAGTCCTTAAATTTATATGATTTGTAATGAAAACATTCCACAAACAGTTGCTCTTCATTTAATTGTATATGGAATAATCGCTTCTCAAATTTTTCTGGAATGCATATTATGTATTAACAAATAAGTTTATTATAAATAGAAATAGTCAAAAAGACAGAAAAACTTATAAATATTTCTATGTAGCAGGGAAAAATGCTAAACTTTCTCAAGGTCTCTGACACAACATTATTTAATTCCCAAAGACAACTTTAAATTAACTGTGAGACAGAAAAAATAACTACATGTCATAAAGCAGTGTGTCTAACCAGTGGTCAACAGCATGAAGCAATATTTACAGTTGAAAAAAAATATGATCATCCAATGTGTTTTTTTGTCGCTATAGAACTAACAGTATTATTGCAGGAAATCGCAATGTATTTGATATAGTTATCTCCTGCCTCATGTAGTTCACTTCACTTTGTGTTCTGTGACTAAATTTCATCAACTCTATTCTATGAATAAATATGATGTTCATTCTGAGGTTAAATCTTTTTTTCTGGATCAATCAAAAGTCCAAACATCTGTGAAGTGAAATATCAGCTGATCCATTGCAAGAGATAATCAATCAAAGAATTAAAAAATTGAGTTTACAATAAACAAATTGGTTTTATATTTGGCCAAGCAAAATCCTTTATGTGACCTCAGCAAACCCTATGTATGCTTTGTACTGAAAACCTTAAAGCTGAGTTTTCAATAATAAAATACTTGCTAAATGAAAATAGTTTTACACCCAGATTTAATCCTCCAACAGGATAAGAAACTGGTCACCATGAATGTTTGAACATGGAAATAATCTTTGAACAACAACAACAAAATCAATAATTCCCAATCTACTTCTAGTTTCGGGAGAATGTAGGTGAGGAAGTAATTACTTCTAATCAGATAGCTTAGATTTATCCTGGTACTGCTGCTCACAAGCTGTGTGTCCTAAAACAAATTACTGTTTCTTAGTTTTCTCATGCCCCCAAATAAAAATATGCTCTTTAAAGTGTTATCTCATGCTTACCTCATAGTTGTGATGGAGCTATCAGAAGACAGAACATATGCAAGGTGGTTTTGAAAAAGGCTGGTACATGGAAAGTTCTCAATAAATTCTAGATGCTATTGTCTTTACCATAATTATAGTTACCAGCTTTTTCCAAATAATAAACTTTGGTAGTTGATGAGCAATTAACTAGTATTATATGAAGTCTACAATTAGAAGTTAATGGGTCCTCTCTGTTTACTCTGAAATAGTGGTGAAGTTAGAATCCCAGCACTTTGGGAGGCCGAGACGGGCAGATCACGAGGTCAAGAGATCGAGACCATCTTGGCTAACACGGTGAAACCCCGTCTCTACTAAAAAATACAAAAAACTAGCCGGGCGAGGTGGCGGGTGCCTGTAGTCCCAGCTACTCGGGAGGCTGAGGCAGGAGAATGGCGTAAACCCGGGAGGTGTAGCTTGCAGTGAGCCGAGATCCGGCCACTGCACTCCAGCCTGGGCGACAGAGCGAGACTCCGTCTCAAAAAAAAAAAAAAGAAAGAAATAGTAAGTCGCATTTGACTAACGGACCTATGAGGGCCCATTTAACTAATACTCACCCTCCTTCCCTCACAGGAGGCCTCAAGAGAATTGAAAGCACAGGGTAATGAGTGCCAAATAAAACCAAAGCGCACTCCAGTATAATTGGATTTGAGCATCAAACTCTAATTTTAGAAATAATGTGGAAATGGGTTAGACTATTGACTCAAGTTAGAGGATTTAAGGAACTTCTCCCCTTTCTAGGTCTTGACTTGAATCTTGAAAATTAATTTGGCTAACAATTTTGAAGAAGGTAGATGATAAAGTAAGATGGGATGTTTATAATGTTTTATTCCCATCAAGCAGGAGTTACTACAGATTGCTCATATTTAAAGACTCCGTTTGGGCAATGGTTGTAAATCATTGGAGCTCCTGAATTAGAAAGCCATGAACAAAGATATGGAGCTCCTCTTTGGTTGAGAGAGGGACTAATGAGATTATAGTGCAGTTTTTCTCCCTTATTTGCTTTAGTGGACTATGTAAGAATAAAAGAATTACAATATATATCCCCTTCTCTCCAAAGCTCATTATATAATTTAGAATCACTCAAATTACAATTGCTGTATAACAAAACACTTCAAAATTTAGTAGTTTAAAACAATTATTTTATTATCATGGATTTTGAGAATAAAGAATTTGGACAAGACCTAGCAGATATGGCTAGAAAGACCAAAAAGCCCACATTGACTTGACAGCCTGGAACTGGAATCAACTGGAGGTCTACTCACTCACATGTCTGGCAATTTATGCTGGCTGTTGTTGGGTTTCACATGGCCGGCTGAGATTTTTCACATGTGGCATCCGCATGAGGCCTCAACTTCCTCACAATATGGCTTTATGGTAAGCGGGAAAATTAGCATGTATATTTATAGCAGTAATATTTTTCTTATAGGAGAAATCACAGTCTGGTACAACATTGCCATGTTATTCAGGCAACTGGGAAGGTTTTCTAAAAGAGCGAAGATAGGTTTTCTCAAATTTCCCACACTTATGAGTATATAAAATACTGATGCCACTTTGACATATACTTTGGTAGTAGCACTGTGTACATCTCTTTTTCACTATTTTCATTGTCATTATATTAACTCATTCAGTGGCCATTTTTCCTGTTAAATCAAAGGCTAATGATATCCAGGATCAGGAATATTATTTACTGTAATATCTGAACTGTATAATATAGTGTTTGACATAGATGGTGGTAAATAAATGCTTGAATTTGAATGAAAGAGTAAACCACAAGTTACTAGAAACAAATGACTATTTTCTTGAAGCACACATACAGAATAGATGAATTTGTTATTTTTCTGAAATCCCAGAGGGGAAAAAATGAATTTAAAATACTGCCTTCAAATATTAGCTCGAACCAAAGAAACCTAAGCACTAACTATATATGGGCTGAATTAATGGCCTGTATGGTTTCTTGATGTTTAATGACTAAGCCATGCAACATTTGTTGCATTTTGATTTATTGTAGAGCTGTTACATCAGATCACAAATAAAAGTAATTACTTACTTATTTAGCTATTAATAAATGCCCCCAGGATCATTGTCATCATATATGGAATAAAAATGAAATTAGATATATTACCATACACAGTACATAAAAATAAATTCCTGATATAGTAAAGACCTAAATTTGTAAGATGAAATCAAGACCTCATTCTTAAAAAGAATTTCATAAAGAAGACCCAAGAACAATTACAAATAAACAGTTAGACTATTCTACACATTAAAAGAAGACCTTTTAAAACAAAGACACTATAAAATAAATAAAAACTGAACACAGCAGGTGAGAGATGTTATCTGTAATACAGGCAACTAATAAGGATTAGAATTAAGAAAATATAAAGAGTCCCTGTAAATCAATATAAACAAACAAAAATACAAAAACTAATAAAGAGATTTTAATAAAACTATCAAAGATGAATAATGCCCAAATGGCCAATAAATGTATAATAGCATGTAAGCATTAACAAACTAAATTGTGATATCATTTCACAACCAAGCGTTTGGCACACATTAAAAAGTCTCATAATATAAACTATTGAGAAATATTTGGAGAAATTGTATCTATTGTTTACTTCTATGGAAGTTTGATTCAACCTTTTAAAAAAAATTCTAATTACCTGGAAATATTTATACTCAACGAGACAAGTAATTCTACTTGTAGATATATATGGTAGCAAATTCTTCTACAAATTCACCAAGATAGGGAAGCAAATATTTTTTAAATATCAAAATACAAGAAACAAACCACAAATCCATCAACAATATAATGCAGAAATAAATTAGGGTTGTATTAGTCCATTCTAATGCTGCTAACAAAGACATACGTGAGACTGGGTAATTTATAACAGAAAGAGGTTTAATTGACCACAGCTCACCATGGCTGGGGAAGTCTCAGGAAACTTACAGTCATGGTGGAAGGGGAAGCAACCATGTCCTTCTTCACATAGTGGCAGGAGAGAATCATGAGGCATTTTCATGATTCTATTACCTCCCACCACATCCCTCCCATGACATGTGGAGATTATGGGAACTACAATTCAAGATGAGATTTGGGTGGGGACACAGCCAAACCATATAATTAGTCTAATAATGAGATACTGCAATATCATACAGTAGAAAAAAATGAATAAATTATGTGGAGGAACATAAGTGAATTTCCAGAATTTTATGTTGAATAGAAATAGACAACTTTCAGAAGTATATGATTATTTCATCAATATAAAATTCAAAAATATCCAAAAATAATCACTATCTTGTTTAAAAATACAAATAAAATTATTTTAAAAATATTATAGTGATAAACAGAAAAATTAGATAAATGATTAGTCTGAAAAGGAACAGCTATGGATGGGACTGGTAAGGGGTACCAAGTAAATGATGATGTTCATTTCCTAATTGACTGATGAGTACATAGTTGTTTGTTGCACTGTGATTCTTTTCCCTTTTATGTATTTTATAAGAATTATTTTTTATCTACTCAACATTAAATAGAAAGTTCCAAAACAAACAAAAGGCATAGCATATACATATTTTCTTTTAATTGGCCTCAAACTTGTGAAGTCTACAACATGATTTCCATTATTATCCTCTACCAGTGGAAAGAGGGTGTGTTGGTTTCCTGTGGCTACTGTAACAAATTACCACCAACTTGGTCACTTAAAACAGCAAAATTTATTCTCACAACTCTGGAGGCCAAAAGTCCAAAGTTAAGGTATTGGCAAGATACCATTTCCTCTACAGCCTCGGGGGACACTGTGTCTTGCCTTGTTTAGCTTCTGGTGACTGTTGCAATTCCTTGGAAGTTTGTGGCCACATTATGCCAATGTCTATCTTCACATCATCTTGTGTATCTGTCACTTTGTCTCTTTAAGGATACACAATGATCTTAAACACAGTCATATTTTGCCGTATAGAGTAATATTCACTTTTATACCATGTAAAGTCATATTTACAGGTTCTAGAGATTGGTACATAAACATACGTTTAGGACCACTGTTCTGTACATTACAGTGTGGGATACATTTTATTGTCTGTTCATCTCTTTAAGTTTCATGACTTGATCCAAATGACTTGATAGATTATTTCAGAGTTAATGAAACTAAGTCGAGAATAACATCCTTAAAAATAGAACTTACTATTTTTTTCTTATACAAAAATGTTGTCTTGGAGCAAAAGGGTTACTATACAGTATAATAGAACCTGATATCCAAATAGGACTTTTTGACAAAGAATAATTACTTTGTTGAACGATGTGCAGATAACATACTAATTGTAGGAAATAGCACTGACTAGAAACATTTTAGTCTGCTAAATTAATCATTCATTACTACATTTAACAGGAGCAGAGATGGGAGGTTTAAACATCATATTCCCTTGTTGCTCCCATGTGATAGTCTATATTAGTTCCCAATAAAAATATTTCGCACATTTTCCCTTGAGAAAAGCTTTATTACATAACTGTGCCATAAAGTTACGGTTACCAGAAATAGAGACATGTCAGAACCGTTTTGGGCTGTGCTCGCTAAGTACAAAGGAAGGTAAAATTCAATTTCGGCCAAGTTTCTAAGAGAACATTACTGAGAAAGAAGTGTGAAAAGAAAAAGAATGATAAAACATATTTTGACAGTTCTCCATGAAAAACCATAGTAGAGCAGTAAATGTCGCCTCTTGATAAAGTGTCAGTATTTTACAAAATTCTATTAAGATAAAATGCCCGTATCACACAGAAAACAAGACAGTGAAAGGATTTTTTTTTTTCTTAAACAGAAAAAATCAGCATTAAATCATTGGAAAGTGTTGCACATCACATTTATTTTTCCTCACATCTCTTGTATATCAGGGATTTGTACATTCCATTCAGAATTCAAAGTAAATACAGACTGTCTGCATTTTATTATATAATGCCTTGTCATGTTGACAAGTTAATAGGCTTGGTCCTGAGAATATTACAAGGAAGGAGTTTCATCTTTTTCAGGGTGACAGCATTCTTTATTATCTGGTCTATCCCAAGCCAAGGACAATGAATCATAAGTGTGGGTATGCTAAAGCAAATTCTGCCATATACAGTGTGCTCTGTACCCTTTGGAACCAAATTGGCAGTACTGAGAATGTCAATAACCACTACTGGCAACTTTTTGCATCTTTTCTACATTACCTTAGACAATTGGGATTTAGAAGAACAAGACAATCATGTTTTTAAGGGCCTTATAGTGGACATCACCATATCTGAAAGACTTCTAGTACACTTTCCAGACCTTCAAATGCCTCTGGCTGATGACTCTTTCTCCTGGGATTTTAGAAACTGGTATTCTTTGCCTGTTCTTCCTATACAAAAAGCATGAAATACTGAGAAAACATTCTCCAGGGGCATCCCTCAAACTACAACTCTTGAGAATTGGTGCATTATTCAGCAATTTTCTTGGGCCTTGGGACATTTGGACATTTTCCCAGATTTTCCCCATAAGAGTAAGCTTCAATCATCTACTGGATAGCATATGGCCTTCCTCTCCTTATATTACCTTCTCAGCTCCTGTCAGGGATCCTCATACTTTCCAATTAACTGCTTACGCTCAAAACCTTATCTCAGGGTCTGTTTTTATGACAATGCAAACTAAGACAGGCTTTACTTTCTAGGTGAAGACACAAGAAAAATATTTAGAACATAAGAAAAAGTGAAATAGAAAGTAGAACAGAGGTGGTTAATACACAGAGCCAACATCATTTCCAGATCAGGTTTCACCACATTCTATATTTGATGGTTTGTGATGTAGTTTGAATATAGGTTCCTGCCAAATCTCATGTTGAATTGTAATCCCAAAGTTGGAGATGGGACCTGGTGGGAAGTGTTTCAGTCATGGGGACAGATCCCTCATGGCTTGGTGCTGTCCTAGAGACAGTGCATTCTCACAAGATCTGGTTGTTTAAGCATGTGTTTGCTAACCCCCAACTCTCTCTCTCTCTCTCTCGTTCCTGCTCCCACTTTGCCTTCTGACATGATTGGAAGCTTTCTAAGGCCTCCCCAGAGGCTGATGCTGGTACTATGCTTCCTGTATAGCCTGAAGAACTGTGAGCCAATTAAACCTCTTTTCTTGTAAATTATCATATCAGGTATTTCTTTACACCAATGTAAGAATAGCCTAACACAGCTTGTAAACTAAATTTTTGTGGTACAAAATTTCATCACATGACACCCTGTTGTTCACTATGAGACATTCACACTAGTATGATTTCAATTCCTGTAATATTTCAAGTGCTTTCCAGACTCAGAGCCAGTAAACACAATGAATTTTCTCCCATTTTTACAAGCTTGATTATTTTCATGAGAATTAACTTAAATGTTATGATAGACAAAGTAATGGTCTCCCAAATGTTCACATCTCAACCTTGAGAAGCTGTAAATATGTTACTTTATATGGCAAAGGGGACTTAGGAGATGTAATTAAGTTAAAGATTTTGATATAGGGGATTATCCTGGAGTATTATATGAGCCTGATGTAGCCACAAGAATGTTTATAGATGAAAAGGGAGATAGAGATGAATTTGATTATAAGAGGTCAGAATGATTCAATGTGAAAACTCAACCTATATTCAATGTTGTTGAAAGTGGAAGAAGGCAGCCATGAACCAAGGAATGTGGGCAGTCTCTAGGAGCTAGAAAATATGAGGAAATGGATTCTTACCTAAGGCAACCAGATAAACAGCCCTGGTGACACTTTGATGCTCACTGAGATGTTTTTTGGACTTCTGAACTACACAAATGTGAGAAAATATGTATAGTTTTAAGCCACTAAATTTGTGGTTGTTACAGAAGAAACAAGGCACTAATATAAATGCCAGTCCTTCAAAGAACCATTCTCTGATGACCCTATCTGGTAAAAGGTCAGCTCTGCCTTACCACCACCATTCCCAGCACCTGCATTATTCTGCCACATAGGTCTACTGTCTGTTTCCTATGTTACACAGATTGCAGTGTGTAATTTCTTACTATTGTAAGCTCCAAAGTGAGCAGGAATCTCACTGGTCTTCATAATGTTTACATTTCTAGCCCCTAGAGAAATGCCAGGCACAGATGGGCGTTGAATGGATATATATTTAAATGACTAATGACTAACTGCAATAAATAGAACATTTAATTTTTTTATCAAGTCTAGAACTGTGTTAATGGATTTTGTTAGCATTAAAATAATTTGGGTTTCTCCATCCCCCAAATTTGACAACAACTCTGTTCAAGTGTTAAATTTAGAATAGTCCATGAAACAAATATAAAAATGTTTGATAAGGACTGTGATCTTAATGAGCTAAAAAATGATTCAAAACAGAAAAGCAGATTTGTGTCATAAAGATAATTCTAAAATCTTTACTCTGTTACATAAAACTAAGAACCATTTAACAGTAATATACTAAATGAAATAGACTTTGGTATTTTTATGCTAAAATCAATCTACTAAGAGAGTTTCCTGAGATCTCTTGCTCAGGTTTCTACCAGAAAATTTTATAGACATAGAATGTTTTAAATAGTTCTAACTTTATGGAAGGATATTATATAGTATTTGTGTATATCAGTGTTGTCTTTAGTTTTCTATGATTATCAATGTTTCTTTGCTTTGCTTTTTAATTTTTGCTAGCCTAATTTTATTAAGAATTATTTCCTCAAATGTTAATCATTGAGAGTTATTTACTCTGGAATTTTTATGAGGCACATAAGAATCAGGTGTTGCCTATGTTGTATTTCTTTCTTCGATATAAATTGGTATTTAACTTGCAGCATACCATCAAGATTAATAAAAATATAGTTTTGTGTTCATAAGAAAGGTTTAAGAAAATTTTTATTCCTCCAGGTTTGTTCTTTTCTAGTTATTTGTTACCACCAAACTTTGTTTTTACCAGAAATAAAAAATGAGTATAGTAAATTACTTATGAAGATATCGCCTTTGTTTCAACTAAATGACTTCTGGGGGCGATGAAAAGGAAACATAATAAAAACCATTCCCTAAAGAAAACAAAACACAAACTGAATTCATTCTCTGTAGCAACCAGTGCAATATCTGTAAGCATTAATTAGAAAGCCATAACATTTTTTTGAATCACTATTAAGCACAATGTCCAGCAAATACTAGATAAATAATACACATTGAAATGGTTTTTGCGTTACTAGAATGAGTAATGTGGATGTGAATTCTCATTACACAATTGCTGTAATTACTAGAAATCTGGAGTATTCTAGCTATCTTTTAATACATTTTTAGAACAATTGTAAAGTGTAACTATTTTTGTTCATTTAGGAGATGTGCATGTGTGTGTATAAGAAATAATTAAGCAGAAAGACACCCTGTAAAGTAACTCTTATATACTGTCAGTGGGAACATAAATTAGCACAGCCATTATGAAAAACTGTAAAGAGGTTCCTCAAAAATTTAAAAATAGGTCAACCAAATGATACAGCAATACCTGTTTGGACGAACGGAGGCAAGATGGTGCAATTCCGGGTTCTTCATCCCCCCCCTCCCAACTCTTCCCGCGCGCGAAAATGCAGCCAGCGCCCAGGAAGGTGCAGATCAACTGGGCATGCGCCAGGTGACGTCAATCCGAAGAGACCAAGATTTACCTGGTCGCACCTGCCGAAGGCCCCCGACACGCCCGTGCCCCGCCTATTGCCCTCCCACTCCTAGAAAAGCCGCTCTCAGCCAGCATCCCAGGCAGCCTTCTCACAGTCCCACTCCTGTCGGGATGTCGGGATGTTGGGAACTCCCTCTGAGAGCCCCACAGGGGGACTCTGCCGGCCTCCTTCACCGGAGGCTGACAGACTTCTTCCCCACACCTTAGGTTACCAAAAATAAACTTGCAGTTTTGCTCCTACACTTGCCTACCCGCTGGTTCTTTGATGCCCGCAGGGCTGGTCTTAGAAAAAACAAATCAATACCATTAATAGGTATATATGCAAAGGGAATAAAATCAATACCATGTTGAAGAGACATCTGCACGCCTATATTTTTGACAATGTTATTTACGATAGCTAAGATAAGAATCAACCTAAATGCCCATCTACATTTAGATTGGATGGATGAAAAGAAAATTTGTGTGGGGTATGTGTATATATACATATATACAGGAATACTATTCAGCCATAAAACAGAATAAAATATTGTCACTTGCAGCAACAGGGATGAACCTGGAGGACATTACATTAAGTGAAATAAACCAGGCACAGAAAGACAAACACCACGTTATGTCATTCATATGAGGAACCTATAAAAGCTGATTTCATAGAAGTAAAGAAAATTGTGGTTACCAGAGGTTGAGGAGAGGTGGAGAGAGGGGGTACTGGGAGAGGTTGGTCAAAATTGCAATAAGACAGAAAGAATAACTTCTCATATTGTATTACACAGTAGGGTGACTACAGCAAATATCAATGTAGTATATATTTCAAAATAGCTAAAAGATCTTGAATGTTGTCACCACAAAAAAGTGATAAATGTTTAAATTACAGTTGTTAAAATTACCCTGTTTTGATCATTATACGTTGTATACATGCATTGAAACATCGTACTGTACCCCATAAATAAGTGTAATTACTAAAACTAAATAAAATAAAGTGAATTAGGGGAGAAGGCAACATTTTACAGGTGTTTTAGCTACTTTTTCTGCTCCAAATGAGCATGTAATAATTTCAGTATAGACTTTGAACAAATTATCACCAATTTCTCAACTAGAATCATGCAGTTTTCTGCATCTGATAGTCTCTGCCCTTACTTAACTCTTATCTTCTCTGTCCTAAATGGGAATTCAGCTACTTGAGGGCTATCCCTTTGTACACTAAAACAAAACGAAGACCAGTCAGGTATATCATCTGGGGCTCACACTCCACTAATAGTCTGCTTTTAGCCTACACTCATCTGTTTTGCCAAGTTTTATATAATCTGTTGCCATTGTCCAAAAAAATATACAATATGTTGAAGCGTACTCTTTAATTCTCATTCCAACAAAATAGGGAAAAGGCACATGTTCCATGAAAGGACAATATATGTGTGTACCCAGAAAATCTGAGACAGGTCTCAGTTAATTTAGAAAGTTTATTTTGCCAAGGTTGAGGCCAAGCCCAGGACACAGCCTCAGGAAGTGCTGGCGACATGTGCCCAAGGTGGCTGGGGTACACCTTGCTTTTATACATTTTAGGGAGATATGAGACATCAATCAATATATGTAAGAAGTACATTATATCTGGCCAGAAAAGTGGAGACAATTGAAAACAACCACCCCCACTGCTCTGGGGTTCCAAGTCACAGGTAGGTGAGAGACAGAAAGTTGCATTCTTTTGAGTTTCTGGTAAGTCTTTCCAAAGGAGGGGATCAGAATATGCATCTACCTCTGTGAGTAGAGAGATGACTTTGAATAGAATGGGAGGCTGATTTGCCCTAAGCAATTCCCAGCTTAAAGGGGCCCAAGATATTTTCTTTTCACATTTCCCCCCTTTTCTTTTTAAAAATATTTTGGAGAAAGCATTTTATGAGAAACTGAGTCTCTGGTCTCAGGTTTCATCTGATCTCTCACGGCTAGAAGAGTTTATTCCTAGATGTGTAGGTCCCAAAAGCTCATTGGTAGTAGATTGTGAAATCTCATGTCCTAAGAAGAGGAAACAGAGGGGAGGAAGAGAGAGAAACAACAATAAACAAAACAACAATCCAATCCAGGAAACGTTGATACAGGCCACATTACTCTGGAGTCCATACATTAGTAAGCAGGTATGTTTATGTATATAAATAAGTTACTGTAATTTTCTTCTGAAATTTAAGTTGTCTGGCTCTAGTTCACAGAATTCTAAGAAAGCACAGCTTAGTTTTCCATGACTAGTGACTCCAAATTAGGAAGAATGGGGGAAAAAAAACACGAAAAAAATTGAAAACATTATTTTGAAGACTTGTAGCAAAGAAAACTTAGAATTTGGTTCAAACTGTAGAAAATAATAAAAATTGAAAAAAATTAGGCAAGATTATAATCTAACAACTGGTGTACTACAGTTTGAAAATATATTTTTTTCTCTCCAGTTTGCCATTTTTACTAAAGACAAATCATGATAGGACTTCTTTGCTTTATTATACTTGGCCTAATTATTTGTATACAGTGCAGCAAGAATAATTATTTTTTACATAGGCTTTTCAATTGGCCTTTATGGAACTTTGTTCCATAGGAGGAATCTCAGATAAGACTTTCTTACAGCCAAGCCCATCCAAGGATTTGTGCCATCAAATACCAATGAGTGGGGTAAATTTCCTCTCCTCTTGAGGTTCCAAGTTAAATCTGGGGCTTCTGTAGCTATCAGAAACTGATATTCTTTACTTACCACAGGTCAGAAACCCTGTACAGAGACTGTGTACACAAAATATAAGGCCATTTTTTTCCAAGGGCTCCCATGGCTCCATAAGTCCAGTTTGATTCCTTAAAGGAAAGCACACCATTCCAGTCAAAACCTTGGTAAAATAACCAATTTCTCCAATTGTGTCCTGTTACAAATGAAAACAGATTCTTATTGCACTTATGCAAATAAGTGTATTGCCATAAGTTAAGAATACCCAGAAAGAGCTTTCAGATTCTGGAGAAATCAGGTAGAGAGAAATAGATATGCTCTGTCTTTATTCATAGGAGTATACTAAATTGTTAAAGCTGCCAAGAGCTCAAAAGAAAAGTCTTAAGACTCTGAAAAAAAAAAAAAAAAGAAAGATCAGCAAACATTTTAAGCAGAAAGTACAAAAGATTGGTTCAGTCCATGCATTAATTCCTGTTCTGCTTGATATTCATCAACATTTTAGCTCCCTATGAGTCCTGAAAGTTTTTCCTCTATTCTGATGTGACAGTCTCCAATGTTATCAGAAATCCACATTTAAGAGCACCTGTTGGAGTTTTGTAGCTGATCATAAAACCACCTTCTAAAGAGGATCAAAACAAGACAATTGTCCATGGATGAAATAAAAAGATGTAGTAAGGCAGCCATAGTCAAAGGACACAATTGACAAAGAAATTTGTTACCTCTGTGGCACACAATAATTTTAACATAGCAATTATGATTATTACTGATAATGTACACTAGGTTACGTAAGAATTACAGGAGTTTCTCATAATTTTGGAACACATACCAATAACATATTTATACAAATACAGCCCAAAGAAAACCAAACACCATTTTTTTTTACTTTAGACTTTTTAAGACTTTAGAGACTCTAATACTTTTAAGGACTAATTAGGTTAAAAAAACATAATTTACACTTTGATTTCAGAAAATTTATCAAATATAAAAGGTTTAAAACCCTTGATATTACAAAATAGGATTACAGGTCATTGTCAAGTCATTTATTTAACCAAAGTGACAATTCAAGGATTTCAAAAAAAACTGAAAACCTTCATTCTTTGAGAGAGGAGACTTAGTTTTCTAAACAAGAAGCCCTAACAAAAACAGCATGAAATCAATTACATTTATTTTTTAAAATGTGTACAATGTATTAAATTTAATCTTGATTTTAACTTCTATAAGCCTTTATAACCTTTATTAAGGAGTTGGTTAGTGCTTCAAGACAACCTTGTTAATCTGACACAGGAGTCCATATACTGGTTTTGCATTAGTGTGCCTTTGAAATTAATGATTAATTTAGAGAGAAACTGAACTGAACTTTGTCTTTCAGAATTGGCCCTTACATTCTTATGCACCTTGGGCCTTATGGAGTTAAACAGCTTCAATTTCTTGCCCTGTGTCTGAGGAATGCAGTTTATTTTGATTGGCATCTTCTATGGGGCCTGAAGATGAGCCTTTAGTTACTGTCAATGAACATTAGCAGGACTTGGTGTCCTTTTTAGACCCTGAGTAAAAGCCCTGTAACTCAATGTTACAAGGACTTTAAAACCACATACAGGAAGATATATGGATGTGGTAAACTAAATTAAACAAAAAATGTTATCTCAGTTGTTTTTTCTAGGCAAACTAAAACAATAATAATATGACAACTTGTTTATAAAAAAGTTTTCTTTTTTTTTTTTTTTTTTGGCCTGAGATGGAGTCTTGCTCTTTTAGCCCAGGCTGGAGTGCATTGGCACATTCTTGGCTCACTGCAACCTCCGCTTCCCATATGCAAGCGATTCTCCGGCCTCAGCCTCCCGAGTAGGTGGAATTACAGGTGTCCATCACCACACCCAGCTAAATTTTGTGTGTTTTTAGTAGAGATGGGGTTTTACCATTTTGACCAGGCTGGTCTCAAACTCCTGATCTCAGGTCTTTCAACCACCTCGGCCTTTCAAAGTGCTGGAATTATAGACGTGAACCACTGCTCCCAGCCTGGGTTTTTTTAATGTATAAATTTTCTTATTGTGATTTCCACATACTTTTCATGACATGCTCAGACATTCTGGTTTGTCCTGAACATCCCCTCCGTTTAAACAACCAGTTATTTTATTTAAGGACTAAATTTACCATACAAGATTCTTTTCTATATAAAATTATTTATGTTGTTTTCACCTCAAAAGAAAACTCCTATATTTTTATACTTTCTTTACATTTTTTTAATTCCTAGTTCCTTTTACTTCATTTTATATGTAACTTTTAAATAAGCTTTAAATTAGACAAAACTTTTTTACCATTTTTTTAAAAGGTATTTTTTGTTTTAGCAAGAATGTTTTCCTACAATATATATTTACTGGAAAGTATCCAAATCATGAAATATCTATTATTTAATTTAATACAACTTTATATTCTAAATTATAACTAGTTTGTCTACAATATTTATCCCATTACATTTACCTAATTATTTTATTTTGTTTACCTAGATTATTTATGAAAATTTTGATGGCTATGATTTAAAGTTATGAAACCACCATTGCAAAATTATAACTGAGACAGTGAAAAAAGATTTGACATAACTGACTCCATCTTGCTGTTAATCTCCAGACTGCCCTTGTTCGTTTCTGGGCATACGCTGAACTAACTTTGGGAGGAACTTTAGCTTTCAAACAATGACAACAGTCCTCTCCCTAAACAAATCTTATTGTCTGTAGATCAAACTGCCTTAAAGTCACAGGATTTGGAATTATGTTAATCTTACCAAATTCAAGATGCAGCTATTTTCATTAAATCCATATCAATGTTTTATTTATTAAAAATTACATAAGCAAAGATTATTCTGTTGTGGTCTAGGTTTATAGTTTTGTAATCCCTATGCCAAATTTTGATACCTTATAGTATTTACCAGGGATAAGTATGAAATTTGGTTGATTAATAAATGCAGACAAAAATGTATGCTGGCGATTCATAAGACATTTCTAATATTACTTTACTGATAATTTTAAAGCTAGCTTATTTATTAAAGATTTTACTTAATTTACATAAATCTGAAAAAGGATTTGACTAGTCTTTCCTTTTCTACTATCTGATTTAAGCACTTTTATTTTATATAAGCCAATTATAGCACTTTATATATATTTTATATATAAAAATATAAAAATAATATGACAACTCGATTATATAAAATAAATATGTATAAATATATATAGCATAAGTATATATATACACATATATATATTTGAGATGAAGTCTTACTCTGTCGCCTATGCTGGAGTGCAGTGGTGCAATCTCGGCTCACTGCAGCCTCCTGGGTTCAAGCAGATCTCCTCCCTCAGTCTCCTGAGTAGTTGAGATTAGAGGCATATGCGACCATGCCTGGCTAATTTTTGTATTTTTCATAGAGATAGGGTTTCACCATGTTAGCCAGGCTGGTCTTGAACTCCTGACCTCAGGTGATCCACCCACCTTGTCCTCCCAAAGTGCTGGGATTACAGGTGTTAGCTACCACTCCCAGCCTATTTTCAGTACTGAAACATTTTGTACCCAACACGTAAGTAGATATAAAGACAGACATGCCAATAGAAGTAAATTTTATAGATTTATAAAGACTCTCCCTTTTTTTTCTTAGACTTTGAGATTATTGATAACCTGTTTTACAACCCTAGGAGGTTTTCAGCTAAATATCCTTAAATTTGTACATTAAAGGAAACAACTCAGGTGAAAATCAAGTAGCAAAATTTAATTATAAGTTGTAGAGAGAAAAAGTTTGGGGTGCTAAAAGGAAATTAAAATGAATCTAACTGACAATTAAACATAAAATTATAGAAATTATAACAGGCTTTTAAATATACACACAAAGACTCTGTAGCTTTTACTTCGGGACTTTCGACCATGAGATAATTACAAAATTACTGGCTTGCACAAAAAACTTGTTGAATCTAAACGGTGGTTTTTATTGTAATAAAAACAAATAAAAACAGATTTAAAGCAGGCAGAAAAGAAAATAGAACTGTCAGGTTCTAACTGAGGTATAAGAGGAGCTGGTGGGATGACAGGTAGCCGGAAAAATACTTGAGGAATTGTAGACAGTTTTGTTTTGATATGGCTTTACTCTCTCTCTCTGGGTGTAAGCCCGGGTGCAAGCTATATATATAGTGTTAGCAGGGTAATTATACCTCTTATAGACAATAGTGACTCCAAGCCAATCATGAGCTCATGTGTATGATCACCTAATGAGCCTCACATGGTTACATAATGTGCAGAGTTGTGCACCTGTGCTCCAAACCCACTGAGTCACGCTATGCCAGAAGGCCCCCTTGGCCTACTCCTGGCTAAACTGCAGTCATTTCCCTTGCACTTCACTCCCTAGGCCAAGGGCATTCTCCAGGCTGGGACACATGCCCATAGGGTGAAGCCCTGAATCCATAACCCACAGCAATAATAAAGAGAGCAACAGCTCACTACTAGGATCCCAGCTATGCTATTTTTAGAGCCCAGCATAGTCCGGAGCCTAGGGATGCCCACAATCTCTGGAGGGAGTTGTCAGTAAGGCTCTCAACCACCTTAATTTCCCATGAGATCCCTTGTAGGGCTGCTTTTATGTTCTGCCCATTGTCAAGGATAAAGGTATAACATTGTGTTCCTACAAGGGCACAGGTGCCTCCTTCGACAGCAGTTATTATGCCTAAGGCCATTCGATTTTGCAACACAACATTTCTGATCTGATCAACCTCATCTGTTAACAGGACAAGGGCCACTTGAGTGTAATTCAGAACCCAAACAATGTGCTCTGCAAGAGTAGTAACTCGTGCTTCTATAGTTATGACACCCGCTCCAGGGATAGTCATTGCCAAGGGGTAGAACCACCAGGGGGCTCACTGCATCCAGCAAAACCAAAAGCACAGCTCCTCCCAGTTATGCAGGTGTCTGGGCAATGTGGTCCAGTTCAGTTCACTGGCAGGTAAAGCCACCCTGTGTCCTCACAGACCCATAAACTCCCAGGGGCACAAAATCCATTGGGGCCTGACCTTGGTGGGACTGCTTGTTCCACCATACCTTCAGTGTGATGACATGTGTTATGTTTACACAGGCTGTGACAGATACCTATCTCACAGGGGTGTTACCCCAGTGTAGCTCCATGCACCGCAGTTCATCAGCTAAGGGTATTACATGTTCCCCCACTAGCCAGCCTCACCCATCATAATTGCTATGGGCCAGCCATGGGGCAGGCACACTGTGGGTTTTGCAGCATCCTTTGTCCAAAGCTTGTCCAGGCATTGGCCATGGGACCCCAGTCTCCAGCCATGTCCAGTCCTCTGCAGATGCTGAATATATGTGCCAAGGCAAGCCTTCTGCAGCTGGTACTGGAAAGGCAGGGCAGATCTAACAGATGGAAACATTGGTCACCTCAGCATAGTTGTGGGCCCAGTCCAAATGCAGCTGGAGCATGTTAACCTACGGTCAAAATGACAGAGCAAGCACAGGTACTAACAGAGGTAAATCACATCCTTTAGGCGAAATAAAGGCTAACCTTTTGTATTAGTCCCTTTTCATGCTGCTGATAAAGACATACCTGAGACTGGAAAGAAAAAGAGGTTTAATTGGACTTACAGTTCCACATGGCTGGGGAGGTCTCAGAATCATGACTGGAGGTGAAAGGCACTTCTTACATGGCAGTGGCAAGATAAAATGAGGAAGAAGCAAAAGTGGAAACCCGTGATAAACCCATCAGATCTCATGAGACTTATTTACTATCATAAGGATAGCACAAGAAAGACTGGACCCCATGATTTAATTACCTCTCGCTGTGTCCCTCTCACAACATGTGGGAATTCTGGGAGATACATTCCAAGTTGTGATTTGGGTGGGGACACAGCCAAACCATATCACCTCTCATCTCTGGATAACAATGCAGCCACCAAAGGCTTTTGCCTTGGGCAATGATACCATACCTTTTCAGCTCCCCATGGTTCCTTTGAGTCATGTATCTGTGCCAAAGTCACAGGGGAGCTCATAATAGGCCACACAGACAGTACACTTGTTCCTTAGAGGAGGGTTTCTTCCCTGGCCCATTTCCCTATAACAGTCAACTGTGGGGGCCATATATTGAATACCCAAGGAGTGACATTTGAATCATACTGTAGGCACTCCTCACATGGAGCTACAATAGCCAAACAAGAGCAGTGGGGTGCCTGGAGGGTCCATGGCCACAGCCAGGTTTTCTGTTCCCATGCCTTCAAGGATGTTGCGGCAGGCAACAACAGGTTACCATTTGTCTGCACACCTGGGTGGAGGAAGTCATCCCTGGTTTGTATCTGCAAATTAATGGGGGTGGTGGCCTAGTGTAACAAAGCCTTCACTGGGGCTGGCCCATCTTTCTGTGGCTGTTCATTCAAAGTTTGGAGCAGCATGTCCAGCCTGGAACTCCAGCCCCACCAAGATGGGGAGTGATATGCAAGTATAACCCATTCTTCAACAGCCTGTAATATCGCCCATTCATACCTGCAGCTTGTGGGTTGTATGGCATTTTATGTCCACTTGTTGTGCCCATTGTTGTATCAGTTGTCCAGTGAAATGTGTTCCACTATCGCTCTCAATGGACAGAGGGCAACCATACAGGGCACATAAGTGTTGTAGGACCCGGATGGTATGATGTTGGTCAGCCGCCCTGCAGGGGTAGGTGAACAAGCCTGTGGCCACGTCTACAGCTGTTAACAAGCTGTATATACAGATGTATATACCCTTGTGACTTCAGCAGTGGCCCAATGTAGTCTACTTGCCACCTGGTCAAGGGCACTCACCGTATTGTTGCTTGTTGTGTAACACCGGGCCACTGCCTCCATTTAGGGTATGCCTGAGCATATGCTGGGCATTTCTGACAAGCCTCCCAAATGTCTTGCTTGGGCAGGGACAGACCCCAACACTTATTGACCTGTTGCATAAGTTGAATTTCCATATGTCCCAGTTTCTGGTGTAGCCACAAGGCCACATCTCGTGTTGGTGCTGACTCTAGCCATAGGACCTTGGCAAAGGCATCTGCCTTAACTTTGTTGGGATTGTAAAAAAAATCCCAACTTTGTAGGGATTGTAAAAAAGCATATGGCCTGACACATGATAAATAATTACCTCTTTCTGATGGCCCATTCTCCAGAGGTCTTGCCACATGGCTTGGCCACAAATGAGTCGGTGGCCAACTAGCCACTTCTGTATTTTCCAGGTAATTAACCACAAGGTTAAGCCTCGACAGACTGCCCAGCTATCAGTACAGATTACCAAAGGTGTCAGCTCCTTGGTGATCACCATCCATACTACTCTAATTTCAGCCCATTGACTACTTGTCCACACCCAGTTTCAAACCATGTGGTGTCAGTAGTAGGTTGGACTGCACCAGTGGTCCAGGCAGCAGTAGCACTGAGGTAGACCCATCTGTGTACCATGCTCCATTGGGAATGGGGAGATTCCTTTCCTTAAATGGTGAAGGCTCAGGGTCTAGGGGTGCCTCAGGCCCCATGGCCTTATCTTGCATTAGGAATATAGGTCTCAATTCATTGGTTATTTTTAATATTGTTTTAGATATTGTCTTATTGTCTCCTTTGCTCTTTCCCTGGAAAACTGGAAAAGATTAATTTACTGTCAAAAAAACCAATTTATAATAAAGAAAATAGTTAAAACTCTTATCTGAACAAGTATGAATATACTAAATCTAATGGCTAGAGGATATTAATTAGTAAATCAGTAGTAACATGTTTCACTTATAAAATACCTGATATTACATGAAATTTAAGACATAAAAATACCTTGCATCATAAATTGATAATTTTAGTATTGAACAGGTATGTCTGCTTGCTGCAAACATCAAAGGATATGAAGCACACTGATCTACAGATAAAAGAGTTTAGACAATGGACCATTTTAGAAACATTGCCTCATCAATAGGCTGGGGTTCATCGACCACTACTTGATATTATTTTTCCTGACCCTTACAATCTTTGTTTATGTGGCCTTGCTTTGCTCTTAACCCTCTTTGTTCCTTTATGCAATTATGTCTTACACTCTTCCAAATAGCACAGTCTTTTGTCAAAAGGTCATCCAAATAATAGAATTCCATTTGCTTCCTCTGGAGTACCCTCATCTGCAAACTGTCCATGTATTTCTCACTTAGCAACTCTGTCTTATTCCCTTCCTTGCCTGGAAGGTATAACAAAGTGTTTTAAACACACCATGGCTTTTCTATTTCCATTTCAAGCATGCATAGTTAAATATATACTTTCTTAAAAAAATTGTCTTGATTTTAATAATCTTACCTGAAATGTATTACATATTTCACTTAATCATTTTAGCATATTACAATGTTTTGTTATTTAATATTAAGGCACATGTGTACATGTATATATGCATTCCTTAAAAATCAATACATAACAAGCAGCATTACTTTGACAGTACACAAAAACATGGCAGAAATACATGAAGCATATTCTAAAAATTTATTAGAGCTGTTCTAGTTTCAGCTCCAACTTGTAAAGATCTTAGAATTCTTTACTTCTATCCTTACAATAAAAAAGCTGATGACTTTGTGTAGGCCCATCAGAAAACTAATGTTATGAGCCAAATGCCACTCCAAAATCTGGAGAGAGAGAGGCATCCAAAGAGACAAAGCAACTGAAAGTTGCTTACCTGGAGCAGAAACCCATGGAAACAAAAACTTGAAGAAACATAGTAATTTTGATAACTGATGGAGGCTGAGTATGGACTACAATGGGAAAGGGGCTGTAGTCTTAGAAGAACCTATATTTTGATGGACTCTCCTTCCAAGAACCCTTCCAGGTTTTCATTATGAGGAGCGAAAAAGATCTCCTTGCATTTCTGGCAGAATGAGGGAAAAGAGTAACCTTCTCATGAAATACTTCCAAAGTCTCCTCTAGACAAAATCCTACATTTTAAGAGAAAAAAATTATGTCAGATCACAATTCTGAAACCCTGTCTCAGCTGGGAGAAAGGGATTCCTATCTACTGCAATCTCCTCCTACCTTCTAGTCTCACCTGAGGGGAAAAATATTGTTAATAGAAGACAGAACTTTAATAAATTGGAAATGCTGCATCCAGGAAAAGGAGTAGGAAATAAGGTTAGAAAATAGCAAGAAGACTGGAAAAGGGTAAGAAATACTTGTAAAGGCTACAGCCTGAGTCATAGCCCTTCTGAAACACTGAGATTCATCAAAAGATTGCAGAAGGTCTCTCTCCTCCATACCTTACCATCAGAGCAAAAGATCTTCAATGTAATAACAGCGATTATAGCTTACAGAGATGCAAAGTATAGAATATCTCTGAGGAGTAATACATAGAGAAGCCACTCAAACAAGAGAAAAGACAAAAATAAGGACACTGGTGGAATTTCAACTCTCTAGTACCTATGGCTACAACAAACATTAAATCCAGCCCAACTAAGACAGATTTACATAAATCTTCACACTAAAGTGTATTTACTTTATTTCCTTTTACTTTATTTCCTATTACTCAATACAACATGTGCTGCTCTCAATAAAAAATTGTAAGTTGTGCAAAAAGGCAAGAAAAAACTAAAAAGATAACACAATCATCTGAATTAGGCTCAGATATGACAAACATGTTGGAATTATCAGGACAAGAATATGAAATAATTATGATTAATATATTAAGGACTTGTGATAGAGTTCCCAAAATTACCCTCAGGCTCAATGATTCCCTACAAGGACTCATGGGATGCAGCGTGGTGCTGACTCTAGCCATCGGACTTTGGTGAAGGCATTTGCCTTATCTTTGACAGGATTGTAAAAAAGCATATGGCCTGACACATGATAAATAATTACCTCTTTCTGATGGCCCATTCTCCAGAGGTCTTGCCACATGGCTTGGCCACAAATGAGTCGGTGGCCAACTAGCCACTTCTGTATTAATGCAGCAAAAGCTGTTAATACTCAACACTAAGGTTTATTACAGTGACTGAATACAGATTGAAATTAGCAAATGAAAAGGCACATGGGGTGAAGTCCAGAAGAAAACAGGCACATGCTTCCAGGTGATCTCCCCCTGCAGAGTCACATAGGGATGCTTTTAATTATCCTAGCAAATATATATGAGAACACGCACATATGACCCATCAAAGAATCTCATCTGAGCCTTGTTGTCTTTTCAGGATTTTACTGAAAGTCAATCAAGCAGGTATACAGCAACCAAGAGATTTATCCCAGCTATGCAGATTCCAGACCTCACTCTCTGAAATAAACAACCACATACATATTAGAATACCAATTGCTAGCAAGGATGCAGAACAGAAACCCATATTTATTAGCTCTATTAAATCAAGAATGGGTATGGGGTATGATATGTCTTCTTTAACATAACAGTTCTAAAGTGCAAATAATAGTAATGTCTCCCTTATACAGATTAAGAAATTGAAGCAAAAGATTAAGTGATTTACCCACAAGTAAACAAGTAGTAGTAAAGAAAATCAATGTATAACTAAGGAATCTTATAGACTTTGCATTGAACCTCTAAACTATTGTGAAAAATTGCTTCATCTTGTTACACCCCTCCCCACTCACCGCAGGCCTCTTAACATAGAATTTAAAAATGCAGTGAAAATACTTGTATTAAAATTTTTTGAAAGAATCCTTTAAGATGCATCATAAACTGTTTGATTTCAGTGAATGCAAGAGTTTGAGAAACAACTTTGTGAGCAATATTGAGAATACATTAATATAATATGTTTCCTTCCCCATTGAATCATATTACATGGGCTTACCTATCTAGCTATAAAAGGCAAATATAGGTATGCTTTTTAAGATTATTTTTATAGATTTAGAGGCTGGCAGTGCAGTTCTGTTACATATATTGCATAGTGGTGAAGTCTGGGCTTTTAGTGCATCCATCCCCTGAACAGTGGACATTGTACCCAATAGGTAGTTTTTCAACCCTCACCTCCCATTACCTCTCATCTTTTGGAGTCTCCATTGACTTATTTCCCTCTGTATGTCCTATTGTTTAGCTCCCATTTATAAGCAAGAATGTGGTATCTGACTTTGAGTTATTTCACTTATGATTATGGCCTCCGGTTTCATTCACATTGCTACACAACACATGATTTCCTTTTTTATGGCTGCATAGTATTCCATGGATGTGTGTGCATACACATGTATATTATGTATATACATGTACACGTATACATTTTCTTTATCCAATCATTCATTGATGGATACTTAGATTGATTCCATGACTTTGTTATTATTGTCAAACTGCTGTGTTTGGATACTTCTTTACTCACTGAAATAACAGTTATAACACTAAACCTCTTTTAGTCTGAATTTTCTTATCTCTAAAATGATAAAAGTACCTAACTCAAAGTCTTATTGTAATAAGTTAATAAATGTAAAGCCTTATAATAGTCCCTGACACATAGAAGTTACTTAATGAATGTCACAAGGAGCATTGTAATCAACCAAAATGCATGTGATCTTCCCTTCCTGATTTCTATTGTGACCTCACTTGGCATATAATACATTTTCACCTTTAATATATTTTCTAAATCCTGATGTAGTGCCACCCACATATTTTGGAGCATCTACACTGTATTGTAAAGATGAATTCATTGTGCATTCATTGAGAGTATTTAATTTCCCTTAAGGACAGATTCTGTGCAATATGCATAACTGTTTTTAATAAAAGTTGTTAAATGTAATTGACAACTGAGGGACAAAAATGCCTACATATTGCCTTGGCTTTAGATATTAAAACTTTGACTACTTGAAAACAGAAAAGGGCCTCATTTGGGCCAAAAACTGGGAGTAAATTGTTCAAGTTATTTAGTCTATTCTAGGCTTAAAAATGTTGACTCTAATACTCAAATAAGTTTCATTCAGTTCAATATCGGAAAGGCTTATTTCATGAAGGGGACTAAAATTACCGTATGTGAAAATGTCTGAACCAAATTCTAGTGTTTGAGTTATATACAGTTTATTTGAGAATATAAAATTATCAGTGGGGTCTTAATTTTCTAGTCTCACACACAAAAAATACCCTTTACCAAATGTCCAAAACTATCATTTCTACATGTAATCAATATAAAATTGAGATACTTTTTTCATATTAAATGTTTAAAGTTGAGTATGTATTTTAAATTTAATGCACATCTCAGTTTGAACTGACCATATTTCAATGTGGCCGCAGACCACCTGTGACTGGTGGTACTGTGCTGGACAGTGCATACTAGTATCTTAATATTTACTTATGTTCTTGCTCAAAAGAAAGTCTTTAAGTACTGTTTCCTGTATGTTCTGCCTATTAATATCTACTAAAGTTTTATCTCTGATTCAAGACAGTCAGCTGTTTTGCAGTTAATGAAGTCAGTTTTATTTTGCTGAAGTTCTTTCTGTAGCTGAAGGTTCCATCTTACCTCTGTGCTCTTCTTCAGTGGATGCTGGGGTCTCTAATTTAATTGTTATTTTATTTATGGGTTTTAGAAATAAATAATTTCAATATTTAGTGCAAAAAATATTGGCCCAATTTTGTAATAATCTTAGAAAGCATTTCTAAATAATACTATTAAGTATTCTCCTGGAAGAATTAGTTGACATTATCTTCTAATCAATTCCCAGGAATAATAAATTTTATCCAATTTGAGTTATTTCAACTCTCAAAAATGAAAATTAATAACTTGTTTTTCTAATATATTCAGAAAAAAATAATGTATACTTCTAACCAGTGGTTTCTGTTACTTATGTAGCCCAATTCAGTCTCCTTCTGGAACTGGTCATCAGGACAATTACTTTAGGCTACCAGGGTTTCAAGAACTTGTTTCTAAACTTTTGAATGATTTTTTTTTTCTCCAAACACAGTTTTTAAAGATAAAATCTGATTTTATTTAAGGGGGGAAACAGGGTTGCAATTTACTTTCTCATTCTTTTTTCTCTGGGGCTTCAGAGATATTCTATATGGGATCTCAGTGGTGGTGAGTACAGTGAGAAAACCAACAGCTTAGAGCAATTAAAAATATCACCATACTCAAATCCTGAATTAACCTTAGAAACTCACACACAAAGAGAATCTCCCTGTTACTCAAAATCCTCCAATAGCAGTTGTAGGTACATGCGATTCAAAAATCATTTCCCGGTCAATTCAGTGTAATTTGATATAAGCATATAGTATATAACTAAATATAAGTAAAAGCATAAGAGTTATTTATGTTTCATGTTATGTTTATTCAGAAATTCTTTCTATTTCTATAAATAGAAGGAATTAGAAATAGAAGGAGTTCACAAGGCATTGCTACACATTTTTCATACTCTATTTTTAACAAGCTATATTCAGGTTCTTTGCTAGGTGCTAACTACAATAAGAGCTATAACACAAAAATATCTTTTAAAATACCTTGCAAATTGGAGAGATAAGGTTGGCAATAACTAATGCTAAGGATAATGTGCATTCTGAGATCATAGACTCTAATTTCAAGAACACTTATTGTTATTTCTTTTCTTCACAATTTGACAGATGGGTCCCTCCAGTATAGCTATTCTAGCAAGTTAGTGTGTATATGATTTTGTTTAATATACTATTTAGTTCCAATTTTATGGATCAAAGAATATTTTAAAATTAGGATTTAAAAATTATTCAAATGAATAAAATGTTTATATATTCAGTTCATTGAAGAGTATATTGAAGACTTTCTTTTTATTCACATTCAGGTATCAATTTAAACACACAAAATATATTTAAATCACACTTTTTCCACATATTTTCTGTTGTGCTTTGAAGGAAAATATCAGAATATAAACTATGTATAAATGTGTAAATAATTTATATGTATAGGTTCCTTTGAACTGGTTCAACCTCTCATAGAGAAGAAAGGCAACATTAAAAGGGATAAACATGAGGCCGGGCGCGGTGGCTCAAGCCTGTAATCCCAGCACTTTGGGAGGCCGAGA